>NC_142941.1:51368830-51371330 GCF_046866305.1 Octopus bimaculoides
AGAGAGAGAGAGAAGGGGGAGAGAGAAGGGAGAGAGAGAGAGAGAGAGAGAGAGAGAAGGGGGGAGACGAGGTAGTAGAAGGATGAGTGGAAATAGAGAGGCAAAAGATGATATCGAGAGAAAGGTGAGATAAGTTTAGAGAAAAATACGGAAAAGAAGAATGAGAAAGAGAGAGAGAGTGTGTGTGGGGGGGGAGGTATGGAGGGTGTAAAGTGAGAGACAATCGAGAGGAAGAAAGTCATAGAGGAAAGAATGAGATAAAGGGACGAAGTGCTATGGATGAAGGGAAAGAGAGAAAAATAAAGGTAACATAGAAGAAAGATGAGAGGGAGAGAAAGAACGAGAGAGACAAAGAGAGAGAGAGATAGAGAGAGAGAGACAAAGAAAGAGAGAGAGGGTGATAGAGAGAGAGTGATAGAGAGAAAGGAAAGCGGAGGGAACAATGGAGAGAGAGAAAAAGAGAGAGAGCGACAGAGGGAGATGAAAAAGAACGATAGAGAGAAAGGGAAAGAAAGAGGAAGAGAGAGAGAAAGAAAGAGAGAGAGAGAGGAAAGGAAAGAAAGAGCGAAAGAGCAATAGTGTAATCATGATTTATTTGTGTTGATTCTGTGTCTTAGAGAAACGCTGATGGTTCATATTAATGCACACAAATGGACAGAAACGGACAGAAATGGACACACACTCACACACACACACACACACACACACAAGCATACACACACACACGCGCACTCAGAGAAACACACTGAAAGTGAGAAAGATAGAGAGAGAGGGAAAGAGAAGTACACACACACACACACACACACACACACACACACACACACACACAGAAGCTTACAAGTGAAATTCTTTACAATAGTTGATGATAATATCGCAGCAGGAAGTAACGGACTATAACACACATCCCTCTCTGTCTTTCTTTCTTTCTTTCTTTCATTCAATCTTTCTTTCTTTCTACCTTTCGTTCTTTCTTCTCTATCCTTTACTCCATTTTCGTTCACGCTAAACTCCCACTCTCTAATCTCATCTCTTTCTCTCGCTTATTTACTCATTCCCATCATTCGTTCACCAATGTACACACATTGCGTAAGTCCTGCGGTGACTAGACTTAATCGATACGTGTGTATGCTTGTGTGTGCGTCTGCATTTATAACTATACACAGAGAGATACACACATATATACATATATATTCGTATATATAAAATATAAATATACATATAAACATACACAGATACATATGCATACACACGCACAGATACATATAATTTATAACTCTGATACCTGCACTCTAGCATTTCTCAAAATGTTTACTGGATACTCCCTATGCTCCAAGATCATAATTTTAAGATGTCTGACAAGATGACTGAAGGTAACTTCATTAATATGTTAATTATTGTACGGACCTACATAATCTTTTATACGTACTGCTATATTTTCCTCCCAAATTGTCTCTGATGATGGAATATCCCATACTCGGGGGTATCCCAGAAACAGCTGTAAGATTTTGAATTTTTTCATATAATGATATTGTATATGACTTGAGATGTTTGCCTTGCCTTAATGTTTGACGTCCTGTTTAACAACTACATATATATATGTATGTCTCTGTGTGTGTATAGTAATAATAATAATAATAATAATAATAATAATAATAATAATAATAATACAGTAAACATAAGAGCACCACAGCAAACCACAGCACATACCCAAGGCGCACAGAGCTGCGCTCGGTAGTGAAGTGAAAGCACGTTATAAAAATAAAACTACTGAACAATAATAATAATAATAACAATAATAATAATAAGCAGACGGGATTAAAAGATCATTATATATATATGTGTGTTTGTGTGTGTGTGTGTGTGTGTGTGTGTGTGTGTGTGTGTATGTATGTGTATGTATGTGTGTGTATGTATATATACGCATATATCATATGTCAATGACGTGATCAGCGACATGTACAATAGTGTGAGAAGTTACCAAGAGTAATTTTAACACGACACTAAATAATTCTGCACAACTTCAATATTAAATACTTTTGTTTTTCGCTTGGGCGCACAACTAGATACACACACACACACACACACACACACACACGCACACACATACATATTCATACATACATACATACATACATACATATATACACGACATACAGGTATATACGAAATATGTGTGCATGTCTGTGTGTGTATATATACACATGTATATGTATGTGTTTATGCATGTATATATTTACATTCATATTGCATGCAAACATATTCTCTATACATATATAGTTATGTATGAAAATACGCGTCTATGCGTGTGTGCATGTACACGTCAGTGTCTGTGTGTGTCTGTTTGTGTGTGCTTGTCTGTAGTTGTGTGTGTTTGTCTGTAGTTGTGTGTGTTTGTCTGTAGTCGTGTGTGTTTGTCTGTAGTTGTGTGTGCATGTAATGTAGGAATATTTAACCAAGCTATAGACAACTTTCCAATCGCTCTCTGGAAACATCAGCTGTT
>NC_142941.1:51376330-51381330 GCF_046866305.1 Octopus bimaculoides
GGTCGACAAAAAAAAAAGTACCAGTCGAGCACCAAGGTCAATGTAATATCAACATGTCCTTCCCCTCAGATTTACTGGCCTTGTGCTAAAAATTAGAAAGAATTGTTGCTGTTATTATTATTATTATTATTATTATTATTATTATTATTATTATTATTATTATTATTATTATTATTATTATTATTTAAATTTTATTATTATTATTAAGGCGATGGCTCAGCAGAAAGTCGTTACTTATATGAATCTGACTTTAACGTATGCACCTGCCACCAATTACTACGATCTTTTAGCTAGAGAAAGACTTATCATATATACTAGAATGATGCCGGAGGGAAAAAAGATAAAATAAGTTTCCTTTCGCTTTGTTAACTCCAAATGTGACAGAATATCACATGATCCACGCAGTTCACTTTTCCCACACTTTAATTTCTTGTCGTAGTTTTCATTCCACTCCTTTTCACCAATGCATTCCATCTTCTACAATGGTACATTTGTTCTATTAGTATTCAGTATTCATTTTTAAAAACTGCGGTTGCTATATTTTATACATTAATATCTGTTCTACGGGGACAGATAATCAGTGAGTAAAAGAAATTGCTCCTTGGTTACAAACTGTCTCACCCATATTTCTATTTGTAATTAAATGAATAAAGTCGTTTTATATCTGGCTTTTTGCTTGTTTGTTTTTCTTTCTTTTTAGTCAGGAAATGTTATTACCATATGATAGCATAAGGTAATATATTTAGCATGAAGTAACATATAAGGAGTGTGCTAACAACTCGGTTTTGCTCTAGGCGTGTATAACGGGAAGGATTTCCATACGGAAAATATATACCTTATATATATATATATATATATATATATATATATATATATATATATATATATATATATGTTTGTGTGTGTGTGTGTGTGTGTGTGTAAGTAAGTATATATATATATATGTGTGTGTGTGTTATAAGATCAGAATAAAAGTGAAGATTCGGTTATGAAATTAATAAAATTGTAAATTACAGTCTTTATACGTTTCACTAGCATCCCTTGATATGCTACGCAGTAATTGTAACAAAGATGGCTGCGTCGATAACGCCTGATCATCAGAAGAAATCTTTGTTTTTTTATTTATTTTATTATCGTTTTACTTATTTCGGTCTTTGGGCTGTGGCCATCTTGGGACGCCGCATGGAAGGGTTTAGTCGAATAACTCAACCCTGGGACCTAATTCTTTTAAATCCAAGTACTTATTTTGTGGGGCGTAAACATACCAACACCGGTTGTCACGTGGCATTGGGAGACACACAGACACAAAGACACAGACACACACACATATATATGTATGTATACATATACGTATGTATATGTTTATGTGTGTGCGTATACTACGGGCTTCTTTCAGTTTCCGTCTACAAAGTTTTGGTCGGTCCAAGGTTATAGTAGACGACACATGACCAAGGTGTCATGCAATGAGACTAAAATTCGGATCGTTTCTGTTAAAAAGTCGAAAAAAAAATGCCCAATTTCAAAGAAGACACCCAGTGCGCAGAACAAAATAAAATGGCCACATCCTTAGAGCTGAAACGTATTAAAGAATAAAAGAATAAGAACATATATTAACGACAAAAGCGTTATCTTTTATAAGACTGAACTGGCTTCTTTTTCAGTAGAATTCATTAAAGAGTACAATAATTGAGGAAGTTTGGAATCTGTGCCTGATAGGGTATGCACACGTACTGAACGTGTTGAAGTGCCGTGCAGGCTGTAAGATCTAAGCCTAAAGTGGGATGGAATCAAGATGGATTGAAGTATCTAAGTGTTTATGTGGAGATTAAAAAGGGACTCTCTTGTCAAAGGCGGGTTAGATACTATGACTTGGTAAGTAGTAGAAACAAATATGGCTTTCGAATTTTGACACAAGGCCAGCACGATTTACATCGATCCAAGTGTTCAAGTGGTACATATTTCATTGATCCCGAAAGGATGAAAAGCACAGTCGACTTCGGCGGAATTTGAACTCAGAACATACAGACGGACGAAAGAGGAAACATTTGTTGGTTTCAAAATTTCGACACAAGGCCAACAATTTGAAGGCAGGGATAAGTCGATTGCATCGACCCCAGTGCTCGACATCACATATTTTTCTCGATCCTGAAAGAATGAAAGACAAATACAACCTCGGCGGAATTTGGTCACAGAACAAAAAAAAAAAAAAAAGACGGACGAATGTGAAAGCAAACATTAATTTTGAAAAAGAAGAGGATGCTCTAAAAAGCAGCAACAGTAGTAGTAGTAGTAGTAGTAGTAGTAGTAGTAGTAGTAGTAGTAGTAGAATGCACATATAAATAAGTGGAAGTAGATAAATAAATAGAAGAACGAAGTGAATACTTCAAAGTGAGTGATTATTATTATCTCGCGAAAATTTTTGATAACGAAGTCATAGAAATTTAAAATTTAAATTAATGAATAAATAAATTGATGAGTACATAAATAAATAAATAATATCCATATAAATCAGGGAAAATGTTCTCAAATAATAACTATTCAATATGTGTGCATGTACATACATACATATATATATATATATATATATATATATATATATATATATATATATATATATATATATATATATGCATACACACATACGTGTATATATATGTATATATTATGTAGGCATATATGCATGTGTGTGTAGGTGTGTATGTATGTATGTCCTCTTGTGTTTTCAATTATTCGAATTCCTCGTACAAGGAAGGAAGTGGTTTCTTACAAAGATGCAAAGCTTGAACGCTGAAATGCAGATGACAAAAATAATGCCGTTTGCTGAACTTGAGAAAAGTCTTGCATATTCTTACTGCTCCGCTTACAGAATATATTTATAATGTGCGTGGAAATATAAATGATACACCTTTAGCTACACGAAGATACAATTATCATTTGCCTCACGTTAATAGCCCCACAGCCATGGCGGTTTCAAATGTGGGTAGTTTTTCTGTTGCACCCGGTACTTCCGAATTTCATTAAAAGAATTACGTATCTGTAGACAGGGAAATTAGTATATTAAATCACCCTCAGAACAGAAAGAATTCCGTAGAAACTGCGAATCAGTTTAATGTAAACAAATTTCCTTTCAAAGAAGCATGGACAAGTATCATATCCCGGTATAATCATTCTATTTTGACCAAGCTTAAAATGCACACAATACATATGTGATAACCTTATAGAAACAATGGGAAAACTTCTATTATTTTGGACAGGAGATAAAACAGTATCTACGTATGTATGCATGTATGTATGTATGTATGCATGTACATCTCTCTCTCTGTCTCTCTGTCTCTCTGTCTCTGTCTGTCTGTCTGTCTCTCTCTCTCTATCTCTCTCTCTCTCTCTCTCTCTCTCTCTCTATCTAATCTATCTATCTATCTATCTATATATATATATATATATATATATATATATATATATATATATATATATATAAATGTGTGCGTAGGTATGTGTATTCAAGATAATCGTATTAATTATTTCCATTTCAATACCTTGGTGTTTTAATTTAATTTGTATATTATATTTTTGCTAGTCTGATTAAAATCCCATTTCCCTCCTTGAACACGATTTGCAGGGGGGGGGGATGGGAGAACCACTCTACCGTGTAAAACGAGGGACACCTGCATTATACATATGTGTGTGTGTATGTACATATGTATGTGCGCACATATGTATGTATATATGTATGTATGGATGGATATGTATGTACGCGTTTACGTATATATGTATGTACTCGTTTATTTTCAATTATTTGAAATATTCTTCCAGTAAAGAAAGAGGTGGTTCCTAACAAAATACGAAAAAATGTGTGTGAGTGTGTGTGTGTGTGTGTGTGTGTGTGTGTGTGTGTGTGTGTGCACAAAAGCACACACACATACATATATATGTATTATGTGTGTGGCGAGAGAAAGAGTGAGAAAGAAGTACATAGCGTGTAAGTATGTATAAACAAAATATAACACATTTTTGTCGTCATCGCTTCTTCTTCTTCTTCTTCTTCTTCTTCTTCTTCTTCTTCTCCTCCTCCTCCTCCTGCTCCTCCTGCTCCTCCTCCTTCTTCCCGCTTCTCTCTAAGTCTGCACAATGTTTTATACGAATCCAAACTTCACACCTACCTTCGATATCTTTCAGCTTATTTTTATATTTTCTCCCTTACATCTTTTTGTGCCGCTCACCTTTTCCCCATCACAGATACATGTTTACAAAAGCCGTAAGTTCTTACACCTACACGATCCCCTCCGTTGTTTCTTTTTGTTGTTGTTGTTGTTTTGTTTGCTTTGTTCTTTTATTTTTCTGTTTCTTATTTTCTCCTCTCTCATCAAATTCTAACCACCGACTTAAGAACGTTCTCGATAGAACATACAACATGCCAGTTTGTAAACTTCTAAACAGACAGCCATCTTTGACATATATTGATTCCACTGGCCACCTGCAGATTGTAAAGATTTTCACACTAACTTCATACCCCCCCCCAAACACACACACATGTATATATATGCACACGCATATATACACACCCATATACACGCACGTTTAAAGAATAAGTATATCGAGTCCATCATTGGAAAATCTGTTGGCTGTATTACTCAAAACAATACTCTCGACATTTCTATGGAATTTTATGTATTTTTGATAATGCAATCAAACCTCACACACTACGTGTGTCCAGTGTGTGTGTGTGGGTGTGTGTATGTATGTGTGCGTGTGTGTGTGTGTATACATATCTATATATAAGCACTTTCTATGCACCTAACGATAGGCATGTGGATACATACTTATATATATATATGTATATATATATATATATATATATATATATATATATATATATATATATATATATATATATATATATATATATATACATATATATATATGTGTAGACATATAGATATATATATATATATATATATATATATATATATATATATATATATATATATATATATATACAT
>NC_142941.1:51383830-51403830 GCF_046866305.1 Octopus bimaculoides
ATATATATATATATATATATATATATATATATATATATATGTATATGTAGTTATGTATGTACTCTTGTATGTGTGTATAGATGTATATGATACATGTGTGTGTAATTCTGTTACAGAGAGAGAGAGAGGGAGAGAAATGAGCGTGAGAGAGTGGGGAGCGAGGGAACGCGAGAGAGGAGAAAGATAGAGGTGGTGGCAGTTATGTATAAGGGGGGACACATTTCTCCCCGCTTTGCATTGAAAGATTGCAAGATTAACTGATTAAACCGTCATGTGGGAAAGTTTGAATTTATTTCCTCTTAGAAGGAAAAAAAAAACCCATATGTATACACAATTTTGTCAGCTACCCTTCCATCTATTCGACCCCCACTATACACTCTCATGATGTGACAGAGAGGGTGTTAGAAGCCCAAGCGAGTAGGGAGGCGGGTGAGGCTAGATTAAGTTATAACGTCCAGAGGAACTGGGCCCCATTAAAATGCTTTCCACGCAAACAAAAGTAGCATTCCATTCAGACAGTCACTTCATTGCTTCGCTGACGTCATCGTATGTATTATTTTACATCACCACTTGTTTGAATTCTCATTTGCATCACATCCAAACTGGTTGTGTGTTAATTATTCGAGTATGTATGCGTGTCTATGCGTGTATGTGTGTGAGTGTGTGCTTGTATGTGTGCATGTGTATCTGTTGCGTGTGTGTTTGTATGTGTGCATGTGTATCTGTTATGTATGTGTGTGTTTTTATATGTGCATGTGTATGTGTTGTGTGTGCATAACGGCGCAGACGTGTGTATGCAGCTAGTAATTTTCTTCTAAACCACATGGCTCCGGGTTCAGTCCCACTGCGTGGCACCTTGGGCAAGTGTCTTCTACTCTACCTTCAGACCGGCCGAATCCCTTTGAATGGGTTTGGTAGATGGAAACTGAAAGAAGCCCACCGTATAGTGTTTGTATTTGTGTGCGCGCGTTTTTTCTCCAGCACCATTTCGCAACCGACGGAGAAGGCCATGGCTGGAATGTCCTTAATTACAACTCTGTTTCCTCAATTAGGTCTAATCTGGGGCGGTATTTTCTTGAAACATACTTTGAAGTTTGGTGAGATCATAGCAAAAAAGGAGGAGAGGGTGGAGAAAGGAGACAGAGAGAAAACAATGAGAGAAGAGGAGAGAATAGAGATACAGAGGCGGAGGAGAGAGAGAGAGAGAGTCTGTGGAGCACAGAGAGTATATTTTTAATTATGAATGTTAAAATATGTATTAAATTTAATTAAATTTTATTTACATTTAAGCTAGGATCTACAAGCCATATATTTCTCCTTCTTCACAGACGCTATGTTACCGTTGGTACACATTTAAAAAGAATTAAGAACGCAATTATATAATATGTATGACTGAAATAATAATTATTCGTCTTTCTCTCTTTTCCCCCTCATTCTGTCACTGCCTGTCTCTCATTCGCTCTCTACAGTATGTATACACATACAAATATAAATACATACACACCCATGTATATTCAAACATGCATACAAACATACATCTACATTTACACACGCACACGCACACACATAAAAAAAATATATAATACATATACATATATAAATACATATATATGCACACGTACATACATATATACATACACACACACACACACACACACACACACACACACACACACACACATATATATATATATATATATATATTTACACTTTTACTCTTTACTTGTTTCAGTCATTTGACTGTGGCCATGCTCGAGGACCGCCCTTAGTCGAGCAAGTCAACCCTAGGACTTATTCTTTGTAAGCCTAGTACTTTTGCCGAACCGCTATGTTACGGGGACAACTTCCAGAGATCCCTGGCCTGGCAGTGCTATCGAGAAGCGTTACCCGTTCGGGAGAAGCTCTACAGGCATGGCTCGAGAAACACGGGGCCGACCTGTCCGAGATGTGGTCAGAGCGACGAAACCGTCCTGCACGCACTCGTACAGTGTCCAACCATTTCCGACCTGTGGGCCTATGTCGAACGACTGCTATCGCGTGTGGGACGAGTCGGTTTATCAACCGAGTCTATCATGAATATTGTCGCGCCTTCTTCCTTGAAACGGGAAGAAAGAGCCATTTTCATCGTACTTGTGGCTATGGCGAAAGAATGTGTATGGTGGACGCGTCTGAAAGGTCTAGAGACATAGACTTTCCTCTCTGGTGAGTACTGCAATACACAGTGCTAAATATATTTTAGATTAAAATAAAAAATAGGAAGACGAAATGGTCACAATCGGAAAGCCGCCAAGGAAGTCTACAACCAAACTACATTGCAACAACAGAAGTAACAACAACAACAACCTCACAACAAAACCCTGACAAGTGGTACAAAACGTGCTAGTTTGGGGATATCGAAAATAGGTAAATATAATGACGGTGTCTGCATTGAACAGCGTAAAATATCAGAACAAACTTCACAGCGGAAGTTCATAGATTTGTAAAGAGGGCGACCGGTCGGTGGTAGGTTGGTGTTTGCGCAAATAAACCGGAAATACTTAGCGGATGTTCAGGTGAGCACAACCTGCTTAACAACAACCTCCCTGTTCTGTAAAATACTCCACAGACCTCTTTCCGCTTTTCCGTTTGAATTAAGCAACAGAATCGGATATTCAAGCTGTTGTTACCCTAACCGCTGCGGCATATTTGACCCCTTGTTTAGCTCCAGATCATACTTTGTCTTTTACACACACATACACACACACACACACACACACACACACACACACAAATGCACACACACATTCATGTATGTTTGTGTATGTATAGATTGAGAGATAGATATATATATGTGTATATGTATATGTATATTTTGTATGTGTGGGTATACTCGCATACATACACATATCTATATATACGTATATATATTTACGCATATGCATATATATTTGTATGTATGAAATTTATAATACAAGAAAATGGAATGAACAGGCTTTAACCCAAATCACTACAATTGTTTATGCATATTATTATATAAATATTCTATAAATATGACCCAGCAATAGCCGTGTACTCGCACGCCATAAGGTGAGTCGCTGTGAGAGTACTGGTATATATATATATATATATAGTAAATAAATAATGCAGAGGACAAACACAAAAAGTCGCCCTCCCCCACACAAAAAAATAACAACGTGAGGAGATTGTACGTGTAAAGTATTAGCAGACGCTCAGAGAAGGAAAAAAAAAGGTGGTTTAACGTTTCGAGCAAAAGCTCTTCTTTAGAAACAGAGGAAAGTGCAACAGAAAAGGAAGACGGAGGGGAAAAAATCGCCAATGATTCACGTGTGGCTACATTTTTGTGTAGAAATTATAGAGTAACTTAACGGAATTTAACCAGAAGAGATTCTCACCTCTTTCAAGATAAATTCATCACAGACAATGCATGTGTGTGCATACGAATATATACATAAAAATGTGCGATTACGTTTACATGTGTGTATGTCTATATATATATATATATATATATGTGTGTGTGTGTGTGTGTGTGTGCGTACGTGCGTGTGCGTGCGTACGAAAACATTTTCCCAAGAGGTTCGTCAAATTCTGATATTTAAAACCAAAGAAAATTTTTTAATAGTTATTAACTTTTAAGTAAATCTTTCTTAAGATATCTTGGCCATATCAACTTTCGCAAAAACTTTTAGGCATATATATATATTGTATTATACTATATAAGTACGTACACACATGCAAGCACATCTACACGTGCACACACAAACACACACATACACACACATCATACATGTAAACATATATGCCCTGACGCATTCCACACCATCGCGTATGTGTAGCTATGCGCAATCTACCCTACTCATTACTTAATTGCAATTACAGCCTAATGAGAAAAAAAGTCAATAACGCTAAGGAAAATGTATTCTCACAAGGGGCAAAGGATAGAAGCTGCCGTATGTTAGTAACACCAGGAGATATGTTGAGGGGGGTGGAGCCGAGCGACAGCACCTGAACTGATAGGAATACATACATACATATATACAAACATATATTCACTCATATATGAATGGCTAGATGCGTGTATACGTGTGACTGAATACTTGCCATTAGCGCTAATTAAATTAATGTTTCATTAAATACTAATTATATTCCACTTCCTCTCCATTTAGTTCACCTTCCCCTTCCTTAATTCTTACTTTGAATCCTTCTCTCACCGCTACCTACCTCTATTACAGACACACATTAATGGGGTCACAGAAACTTGTTCTCAAAAATGACTACACAGAAGTTTTTCTCACCCTTTCCCCCGTCACTTTCTGTCTGTCTCTCTGTCTCTCTTTCTCTGTCTCTGTCCGTTTGTCTCCCTTTCACTCGCTCCGTATATGTATGTATGTATGTATGTGGTTTCAGGGAATCATGGGGTTATCACAGTAAGCTCCTCATTCGGAATCGGCTATCAGTGTATATATGAGGTATATCTGCGAATTTCCGGTGGTCTGTTGAGCTAGTTTCCTTCTTTTACTTTCTTTTTTTATATTTTTGCATTAACCTATGAATAAAGTTGAATAGTATAATGCCGTGCACATACGTATATTGACGCAAATATATACATATAATGTTTCCGGAAATTAATTCTGAATAACGTTACGAAACAGCTGTAAACATATGGAACGCATACCGAAAAATAAATCCATCGTCACCTCTCACACCTGACATTATGCTCTCTCAGTCATTAAGATTATTATTTCTAATCCTTTATATTTTGTTTTCTTTTTAATAATACAATATATTACGAAGTGCTAAAAGGTTGCGTTGCATACATACAGCTTGGTCACTGATGCAATTCCTTTGCATCGAAATGTAGAAGAATTTTACATGCTGGGGAATATGGAATAATCTGTCGATTAAAATTTCATATTTGTACCGAATAAATAAAAATTAATAGTCTATACTTGTCGTCTGCTTGTGTGTGTCTTTGTGTCCCCACTCCTACGCAAACCGCACACATATATCCAAGAAGAAATAGAGAGAGCACGAGAGAGAGAGAGGGAGAGAGAGAGAGAGAGAGAGAGAGAGAAAGAGAAAGATTGCTCAGCCGTCTAATTTTCTTTCGCATAAATAATGCTGCGTTGACGATTTATTCAAATTAATTTCTTTATTAATTAATTATGCATTGAAAAGCACTCGTACTCTGTTATGTCTGTAGTGTGACGTAAGACAAACCATTTTGTGATAAATCCATAAATTTGTGTATATATGTATGCATATACTATATGTTTGTGTAGATATAGGTGTATATACATACGCGTCTGTATCTGCATATATATATATATATATATATACATACATACATTAATAAATATATTAATATATATATTAATATATATATATGCGAAAAATCTTTTTCTCTCTCCATCTCTCTCTCTATCTCTCTCTCTCTCACTCTCTCTCTTTCTCTCTCTCTCTCTCTCTCTCTCTCTCTTTCTCTTTATATATATATATATATGTAAAGTGCAACGCGTAACCAAAGACCGGGCCCAGCAGTTGGTTTCATATTTCATTCCAGTGTAATACGATGCGGGGTCAAGCTCAGAAGAGGCTGCTGTGCAGAATAGGAGAGGAATAATAATAAGAATGATGATAATAATCATGGTACGAAGAAGAAGAAGAAGAAGAAGAAGAAGAAGAAGAAGAAGAAGAAGAAGAAGAAGAAGAAGAAGAAGAAGAAGAAGAAGAAGAAGAAGAAGAAGACGAAGAAGAAGAAGAAGAAGATGGAGCTGGAGGAGGAGGAGAAGAAGGAGGAGGGGAGGAAAAGAAAAGAGAAGAAGGGGGAGGAAGAAGAGAAGAAGAAGTTGGAGGAGGAGGAAGAAGAAGAGGGAAACAGTATCCTTCTACCGAATTCCCTCAAAAGGCTTTGGTCGGCCCGAGGCTTTAGTAAAAGACACTTGCCCAAGGTGCCACGCAGTTGGAGTAAATCTGGAACCATGTGGTTGGGAAGCAAGCTTCTTACCATACAACCACGACTGCGCCTATATATAAACCATTTAGAAAACCCGAATGAAAGTTTCTCTTACATTAACGTATAATTATGCCACCCTATCAGGTTACATAGGCATGACAGAAAGGAAATTTAAGCAAGCATTTCAAATTCTAATTCATTCTTTAACTCCTCAAGAACTGAAAAAGATGTAATTTGTGTACAGCAGGAAAAAGGAAATTCTTGAAAAACCCACATAACCAGGATACATGCACTTGTCTCTGTTCAATGTTCACTCCCTTAGCGTTTATTTTCCTGTATTCATCAAAGATAGTGCGGGCAAAAATAACAAAGTTTGTATGTTACCAGGTCTATCTACGCTGTATGTCTGGGGCCCACTGTTGCTTCAAGTTCCCTTGTCCGCTTAGTATGGAGCTCTAAGTGAACTAGTTATTTGTGTGTGACTGCAAGAAGGCCTGGCAGGAATCTTGGTGAAAGAATGGTGGGAAGAGAGATTGTCTGTCGACAGGGAAGACTCACGTACAGATCTCTTTCCCATTTCACCGTATTGGCTAACCAGCGGCAGCGAGCTGTATAAGTAAAAGAGATTGCAAGCACTACTGCTCTGCCCGCATCACATCATTCATACACACACACACAGATATATACATACATATATATCCACAGATGCTCACGGACCCGTACTATCTCTCTCTCTCTCTCTCTCTCTCTCTCTCTCTCTCTCTCTCTCTTCTCTGTCTTTCTCTTTCTCGCATATATAACCTTGAACACACAGTAAGCCTAGAAAGCATCACACATAGACAACCATCGACACAAAGACTAATAAGACGACGGATACAAAACACACGCTTTCATATATGAAGAAACCGCCATCATAAACATATTCGGACATTAAGAAAAACAAACAAACAAACAAACAAACTAAGCATATATTCATACACTAATAAAGTAAACAATAATACAAGCATACATACAGTAACAAGCAGAAATAAACGTACATACGAATACATACATACATATATATATATATATATATATATATATATATATATATATATATATATATATATATATATATATATATATATATATATATATATATATATATATATACACACACATAAATCAGTCAAACAGAAATATACTTTAAAAGACAACGTAAACGTTCGTAGCCGCACACTCATATATATTAATATAACATATAGCGCCTTATACAAATACATACACACTCGTTTATAGAAATAAATATGAAACTTACACATACATACATTAAAAAATGTACGCATACATCCATCAATAAAACAAAAACTGCATTCGTACAACACATGCGTATACATGTATATACACACTGTTATATAAATATTTAAAAAAAAAACCACGTATACACAAATTAAAACTCATGTTTTTTCATCTTTCTCTAAATTTTTACTCTCTATTTCTTAAATGTCTATGTTTTTCTGTATATTCATATATTATTCATTCCAAAATTTCATTTTTTATTTGTCGGTATATATATATATATATATATATATATATATATATATATATATATATATATATATATATATATATACATAAAGAAAACTCGATAATTTTAATTTTCTTTTTTGTCATGTTCCTCTCAGGAATCGATAATCCTTTTCAATCATTTTAGTTTGGTTTATATACGTGTATACATGCATGTGTGTGTATATGTATGCATGCAATGTATGTATATGTAAACGGAAGTAGCAGTGTGCTTGAAGCATTGCGGAATATGTAGAAAAGCAGACAGTTATATTGAAGGTTATAGCAATGCAGTTAGAGCATTAGATACAGAAAATAGCAATTACAAAGATATTGAAAATCTACATGAGAAATATTTAATTAGCTCAGATATTTCGGATAACATACTCCTTTTCAAAATTATCAACAGAACAAAAATGAATGTGTTCATTAGATCGGCGTGCCAGTTGTGTATGTGCTTGTGTTGGTCAAGAGACCACATGTAAACATGTGGAATTTGTGTTGAATCGTGTGGGATGCCTGATACATTCAGTGTATTGCAACCGATACACATTGTAGCTCCACCGAATTGAATAGTTGGTGAACGCATAAGTGTCAATCGTTGGAGGCCGTTTCATAGATGTGTATTATCATCCAGAAGGTCATTATCCATCCGAATCAATGAACATCTCTGTGCACGAACATAATCAAAAAATACTGCGACAAATTTAGACACAAACAGAAAGGACATTATAGTCACTTTTTCAATCTTATGACCGCAACATTAGTAACACGTGGATTAAAGAAGCCGTTCTTATAATGAAACAAAAAGAAACATATAGCAACTACCAAGTCGGCTTGAAATGAATAAGGCGCACTGTCATAGTTACCATTTATGAACCAATTCTTTATACACATGTTACCGCCAACAGAACACAATCCACAACCCCAAATTCCACATTTCTTCGCGCGCACGCTCACACACACACACACACACACACACACACACACACACTCACACACAACTGGCGCGTCAAACTAACGCTCGCAGTTATCTCTTGTTTTGTTGACACTTTTGAAAAAGAATATTTTACCATAAAACATCAAGGCTAATTAGATAGATGCTTCTAAAGTAACATTTAAAATTCTTGATCGTTGTTGTTATTATTATTATTATTAGTAGTAGTAGTAGTAGTATTAGTATTATTATTTAATGTCCGATCAATATTGCTATAGTCTTCTGTACCATCGATGCTAACTCTTCTTTTAAACACACACAGACACACACACGCGCACTCTCTCTCTCTCTCTCTCTCTCCCTCTCTCTCTCTCTCTCTCTCCCCTCTCTCTCTCTCACACACACACACACACACACGTACGTGCACACATACTAACACACACACATACATATCTTCTACTTTGGGACGGTCATGTTTCCAATTGAAACACACTCACTAGTTGTATTTCATTCAAGTGTTAATATCAATTAACTAGATAACAAGTTGATTAAATATGAAATTAATTAAATGACTCGACAAAGTTCTTTTGTTAGAGATTGCGATCTTATCGATGACCGTATGACTCAAAACAAGGAGCAAAGAACAGAGAGCAGAGAGCAGAGAGCAAAGGGCAAAGGGCAAAGGGCAGAGAGCAGATGGCAAAGGGTGCTGTCAAACTCCTGGAATCAATTCCATCTCATCCTAGTCAGATACGCCATCATTAAAGACATTCTTCACACACGCTTCTATCACAATGCTGACTGCGACAAAAATCATTCTTTAGATAGATAGACAAATAGATAGATAGAAAGATAGATAGACAGACCAAACTTGTACATATATATATATATAGATAGATAGATAGATAGATAGATAGATAGATAGATAGATAGATAGATAGATAGATAGATAGATAGATAAAGTATGAGTTAATATATTTAACGCATGAAACATTAAAAGACTTAACGATATGTTGTGAAACAGCTAGATCGAATAACATTAGATATATATGCAAACTCATGCTATAACATATCTAAAAAAAAAAACATGGAACATAAAAAAGGCTAACTAGAAATAAAATATGTTGTCAGCAGACATATCGCTTTAGAAATATGCAAATTTGTGTTAACATATTCAATATATAGAACATTAAAAAGTTAAACAGAAATAATGATAACGTCAGACAGACTGATGAATCGATAAATGTAAGATATAAGGAAGTTTGTGTTTAATATAGGTAATACACGAATCATTAAAAACTAACTAAAAATATACATCTGGTAAAGGAAACATAATATTAGTCAATTATAAATAATGTTTTCAGTTTTCGTTTTTATTGGCAATTACAGGGAACAACTCTTGACATGATTCGGCATTGTTTTGGACTCGTCAGCGAAGTTATAACTAGATGGTAATTTGCAACAAAGAAATCTGGAATCTTTCTTAATCACATGGTTCTGAATTCAGTCCCATTGCGTGGCACCTTGGGCAAATGACTTCTACTCTAGCCTCGGGCCAGCCAAAGCCTTGTGGGTGGGTTCAGTGGACGGAAACTAGAAGAAGTTTGTTGGGTGTGTGTGTGTCCCCTACATCCCTCTGACAACAGGTGTTGGCTTGTTTACGTCTCCGTAACTTAGCAGTTCAGCAAAAGACAACGATAGAATAAGTGCCAGGCTTAAAAAGTAAATAAGTACTGGGGTCGATTCATTCGACAAAAAATTCTTCAAGGCGGTGCTCCAGGATGGCCGCAGTCTAATAATTAAAAACAAGTAAAAGATAAAAGAAAAGAAATATATTTCAGTTGTGCTAGTACTGGGGTGATTTATTTGGCTAAAAATTTCTTCAAGGAGGTGCCCCAGCATGGCCGCAGTCTAATGACTGCAGCAAGTAAAAAAAAATGAAGAAAGCAGGGAATGTTGACAGGTGCTTGCGATGTCACAGCAATGGTGGTGTTGGCGGTGGTGATGCTGTTGGCGATGGTGTTGATGTTGGCGGTGGTCGCAGTGGTGATGGTGGTGGCGGTGGTGGAATCTCCTAAATCATCATTTAATTTCCTTTACAAACTCCAACCTCCCCACCCCCGCTCTTCCCCCTCCCCGCACATTGTCCTTTATAAATCAAATACGTCTCTTAAACTCTTTACGCACTGACCACCACAAATACAATATATGGAGCGGTGGTGTCTTGCGGGGGAGGGGGTTTCACTCCCCCCACCCCCACGTTATATATTTGCTTCCTTTTAATCATATTGGTTATTTTTCTTTTTTTGTTTCCTTCTCTCTTCGTTTCTTTTCTTTCCTTTTCTTTTCTGTTCTGTCCTTTTGTGAACAAAATACTTCGAACTTTAACCTTTCCCCTCCAACTTTAAAAGAAATAGATTTACTCTTAGGACTGGGTGGAGGGTGGGTGAGTGGCGGGAGGGCGGACAAAGGTGGCCGGTGGGTGGCAAGCACTAGCCAGAAGAACGAGGACGGGAGAGTAAACATTGAAAGAAGCGATAATAGAGAATAGGGGACGGTGGAAGGAGAGAGAAAGAGAGAGAGAGAGAGAGAGAGAGGGGGAGAGAGAGAGAGAGAGAGAGAGAGAGAGAGAGAGAGAGAGAGAGAGAGAGAGAGAGAAACACTAACAGACAGACGGACGGACAGAAGCAGAGAGATAGAGACAGACAGAAAGAGAAAGAGAGAGAGAGAGAGAGACAAACAAAAAAAACGGACAGACAAAGACAGAGAGAGAGAAAGAGAGAGGGAGAGAGACTGACAGGCAGAAACAGAGACAGAGAGACAGAGAGAGAAAGAGAGAGGGAGAGAGAGACAGAGGAAGAGAGACTGACAGGCAGAAACAGAGACAGAGAGACAGAGAGAGAAAGAGAGGGAGAGAGAGACAGATAGACAAACAAACAAACGGACAGAGACAGAGAGAGAGACAGAGGAAGAGAGACTGACAGACAGATGGACAGATGGAAACAGAGAGAGAGAGAGGCAGAGAGAGTAAAAGAGAGAGGGAGAGAGAGAGAGAGAGAAAAAGAGAGAAAGGTGGAAGAAGGGAAGGCAGGGTGGGGGTTCAAGTATTTCTTATAAATCTGAAAGGTGAACTGACACAGTTTTTTACGGTTAGGTACACAACATTCTCTACCCGGAATTCACTCCTTCTTCGGGTACTTAAGCATATAAATACTACTTTTTGACGTACGAGATCTTTGTTGTTGCCGTTCTTGTTGTTCTTGTTGTTATTGTTGACGTCGGTCGGTATTGTAGTCATTGTAGTGAAGTCCCGCGGCTTAATGGTTAGGGCGTTCGGATCACGATCGTAAAATAGTGAGTTCGACTCCCGGTGGCGTGTTGTGTCCTTGAGCAAGACACTTTATTTCACGTTGCTCCAGTCCACTCAACTGGCAAGAATGAGTTGTACCAGTAATTCAAACGGGACCAGCCTTGTCACATTCTGGGTCATGCTCAATCTCCTTGACAACGTCGTCAAGGGTACGTTTGCAATTGCAAGTTAATTTCGCGAGCAGGTTGTTCCCTTGACCAGATCAACTGGAACCATCGTCGTTGTAACCACGCATTGAGGAACACTATCTTTTAGTGCATGAAACCATTTAAACCAATGTTTTTTGACCAGGTTTCGTTTGACACCTGGGTGTCCATGTAAGACTTTTAGGAATCCACAGTATTATTTGAAGAGTATACGAAAAGATATTTACTTTCGATGTATTTATATCCAGTAGTGGCCAGGTTTATTTCGCTAATGTTTTATAAAATTCACCTTACACAAACGTATGAGTGAAAACCAAAATTTTGAAAGAAGCATCTATAAAACTAGTTTTTAAACATCAAATCGCCCTGGAGGTTCACCAGAACAAATTAGTAATCAAGAGGCCCCATAGGCACAAAATGGTTGAAAACCTCTGATTCCAATAATTAAAAAATATACCTTAATAGTTATCGCTTAGTCATCATCTGTTTATAAATTACAGACATGTTATGCACATACAGTGTATTTGAAATTAACGACAGCTGTTTCGTTAGGATTTTATTTATTTAATGCAATTACGGAAGATTACATCATAATCTTACACATTACACATAATTGTGTAATCGTACACAAATAAAATTTTAAACAGATATGACTTTAAACAGCGACCTGGACATAACCTACAATAGCTGAACTTAATGTTCGCTTTGCTCAGGTCGATGTTTAAAGTCACACCCTGGGTTTACATTTTATATATACGACACACCGAGGACCCAGCCCTGAATCGGTTCCATGGTTTAAATTGGATTTGGTACTTATCTATTTGCAGTAGCCTACCAACGCTTGATCTGCGCAGGTTCTTATGAATCTTCATAATAAAATTACATATATTTTGGGAGTTTTAGGGATTCACACAGACACGCAGACATACATTCTCATTTATATATATATATATATATATATATATATATATATATATATATATATATATATATATATATATACTTTATTTAAAAGCAGCGGAAATATAACAAAGAAACTGTTACTCTGAGTTTCACGTTCCCGTTCATCGGACAGTTTTGTTAGAAATGGAGAAAGAATAACAATGCAATCGAAAGTAATATAAAATTTAAAACACATGGATTCGTTTGATTGGTCGTTTCAAAATATATATATAATAGGCGTAGGAGTGGCTGTGTGGTAAGTAGCTTGCTTACCAACCACATGGTCCCGGGTTCAGTCCCACTGCGTGGCATCTTGGGCAAGTGTCTTCTACTATAGCCTCGGGCCGACCAAAGCCTTGTGAGTGGATTTGGTAGACGGAAACTGAAAGAAGCCCGTCGTATATATGTATATATATATGTGTATGTATGTGTGTGTTTGTGTGTCTGTGTTTGTCCCCCCAACATCGCTTGACAACCGATGCTGGTGTGTTTATGTCCCCGTAACTTTGCGGTTCGGCAAAAGAGACCGATAGAATAAGTACTAGGCTTCTAAAGAATAAGTCCTGGGGTCGATTTGCTCGACTAAAGGCGGTGCTCCAGCATGGCCGCAGTTAAAAGACTGAAACAAGTAAAAGAGTAAAAGAGTATATATATATATATATATATATATATATATATATATATATGCGCTTCAGATCAACTTTACTAGAACACACATAAATATACAAGTCACAAGAGAAAGATAACTTTGGGCAGAAGACAGAACTGCCGGCTGCGGGTCAACTAGAATCAGTGACCAACGGTGGTCGTGTCCACCGTTTCAAGTGTTTTGCGATGTTCTTAATAAAATTCCAGACTCGACTGGACAGGCAAGAAAACAAAGTCTGTCGTCTGTTGCCGCAGAAACGATTCCGAGGGGGAAGAGACCAATCAGTGGACAGACAGAAACAAGAATGTCATTTGTTCCAAGAAGGCATAAAAAAATACAAGAAACAAAAAAAAAAAAAAAACTAAAGAGAAATGGTTTCTGTGAGGGAAAAAGGCTAATCAGCATCGTCTCAAGAAACAGCTTCATTTGACAGTTCACAACGAAAACTATCCATCATGATATTAGTCCGAATTGATCCGACACGTAAGACTTGTATTACGTTTGTTTTGCTGTGTTGGGTTGTGTTTTTCTCGGTGTTGTTTTATGATGTCGGTTGTTTGTGCTGTATTGCTTATTGATTGGCCGATATACAGTTTTTGCTGCTGTTGTTCTTGTTGTTGTAGTTGTTGTTGCTTTTTTCTTTTTTTCTTCTTTTTTAGGAAAGTAAGTTTTGAGGTTGCAGTTTTTTTCCCAGTATTTTAATTTTTATATTGAATAGTATAGTTAAAATGTTTCCTCTATGCTACCCTGTTCGCACGCACGCATATAAACACACACACACACGCACAGACACATATTTATTTGCTTAGGGACAGGCATAGGCGAACGCTTCTATATGCATACACGCACAAAGACATACACAAGTACTATATATATATGTATATTCTTACACATATATACTTATATGTTTATATGCATATTTATGGATATATATATGATTATATGTGTATATAAGCATCTGCGCGCGCGAGTGTGTGTGTATGTAAGTGTGGCTTTGTGAAGAAGATGCACATTTATATGTATGTATATATATGTATACGTATGCATATATATGAATATGTATTTGTATATTCATGTATTCATGGATATCAGTTGGCTATACGAGACCAAACTTATTTCTATACGTATATGTATGTATATACATACATACCTGTGCAAACATATACAACGTGGCTCCAGGTTCGATTTCATCGCGCTGTTCCTTGGATGCATGAGTAACCGCCACGGTTCGACCTAAATGTTGGATATGAAATACGGTAGAGAGAAACTGTGTATGTGTGTGTGTGTGGGGGGGGTGCTTTCTATAAGTGTTGTTTCTGTTTCTGGTGAGTGACTTAATTTTTTACCCAGATTAAATCAACTATCTGGCAACTTAAGCATTAACTTTCAGAGTATATAGATGTTTCGGTGACTACTCGTCTCTTACGACGCTGTAGAATGAGAAAGGTTTCTCTGAGTGGAAATTAGACGAAGAGGATCGAATGGAGAGGCCAACAAAATGAGTGCATTCATAGACAACCGAAAACCTCTTCTCCTACCAAGGTTTTCAAAAGAGCCACACAACTCTCTTATATATATAAATTTAGATTCAGGGTGAATATGGTACTTAAGTTTAGGCACCAGAATTAAAGTATGGTATTAGCCAAACAATTCCAAAATAAGGTGATTAAAATCAAAATAAGCAGCAAAGATATCCAAAGTTAATGCAATACGATCGTTTCATGCGACTCCATTTATTTAAGCAGCTGAGGATTGCTCTGCATTTTACTTTTAATGTAATGCTTAGATTGCTTAAATAAATGGAGTCGCATGAAACGATCGTACTGCATTAACTTTGGATACATCTTTAAAATGTTGGTAGCAATTTTTTGGGGGCAAACAGATACGTATAAAACTTAGAAGACAGAAATTAATCTAATTCAATCATTTATTCAATGAAACTGCTTAACAACCTTTTGAGATTTTAATTGCGTCAGTAAAAGATATGAATCTTGATTTGTTTTCCAACATATATTCCAAGATTATATTTTTATTCCTATCATACCTCAAAATAAATATATACACATGGAAACATACACGTATGCGCAAGCATATATAAATGACAACACGCTTATGCTTGGAAACATAAATAATGCATACGAAAATAAACCTAACAAACACGTGAAAAAAAAAGTGAATTGTGGAATGGAATTCAGACGGGGAGGTCATGGATATGTATGGCGAAGACATTTTTGAGGAGATAGATCTGAATTATAACCGGAGCGTGTTCTTTTTAATTTGTTGACAAAATGAACTTTCCAGTGTACAACAACACGTATACAAGTATGTACACACGCGCATGCATATATGTATTTACACATACATATATATGCATGTATATATCTATGTGTGCTTGTCTGTTTGTCTATCTATCTATACAAATATACACGGTATACACACACACACACACACACACACACACACACATATATATATAAATACATATATATGTGCACATAGACCAGATAAAACTGTTGCAACGCTGTTTTGCTCATGATGGCCAGAATAAACAAAAGAAATAGCATAACTAAACACACACACACACACACACACACAAGTACACACACACAAGCACACACACACACACACACATACATACACACACACATACATATATATGCAGGATACACACGCGGCTGCATAAGAACCAATGTTTTATATCCTTTCTCCAGCGGAATTATAGATTTTCTGTCCGGAAGACTGTTATTTAATCAATTTATCACGTGTAAGTTCAATGCCAGTCCCTGTAGACGGAATTCACACTTTCTGCTAGATTAAATATGTTGTTGCAAAGACAGGTGATGTATAAAGATATGTCTCAAGTCTTGGCTGACGAGCTATCACCTTTCAGCGTGTATATATATATATAAATATATATATATATATATATATATATATATATATATATATATATATATATATATATATATATATATATATATATATATATATATATATATATATATATATATATATATATATATATATATATATATATATATATATATATATATATGTATATATATATATATATATATATATATATATATATATATATATACATATATATATATATATACATGCACATGTCTATTTGAATATATATATATATATATATATATATATATATATATATATATATGGGGGGAGGATGTGATTATGTGCGTGTTTGCATGTGTGTTTGTATGTGTGTGTGTATGTGTATGTAGATATGTGTGTGTATGTATGTATATATCTATACATATTTACATATATATATGTATAGATAGATTGACAGATAGATAGATAGATAGATAGATAGATAGATAGATAGATAGATAGATAGATGCGCATACCACACTCCTGTGTATATTTGATTACATGTGTGCGTGCATGTATGTATCTATGAATGTTTGAGTGTGTTTTTGTTTCTATATATATTCGTTTGTTGTTGTTGTTGTTGTTGTGTGTGTGTGTGTGTGTGTGTGTGTGTGTATTACTGTCCACAAGTCGGATTACGTAGGACGTGTATATACGCGCATACATATTTGCAATCACAAATACACATCACACATTCGCACACAGAGATATTGATACCCTCTGGGCAAAGAAATGGCGTAACTTGTAAATCTATATCTGGTGTGTGGCTTTTAGACGGGTGTCTACTTGTGTACCCCGTGACTTTTCGGACATAGCTGACCTCTGTCAACATTACAACAACGACCACAGTCCCTCAGCATTCCCTCTCTCCACCTTTTAACTCCTCCTTCCCTCACAATATTTATATCTCTCCATATCTCTTTCTCTCTCTCTCTTCTCCTTCCTCTCACTGACCATGTTTCTATCTGAAACGAACTGCAGGCCGATTCATAAGCACAAAATCGGGCGCATCAACATGCTCACTCGACATTTTCCTGCTAGAAATAGTTGCCAAAATCTCTCTCACATCACAACCTAACATCTAAAACAGTTCTCTTTAGATATTGAGGTCTTCAGTGCACTAGAACTAGAAATAATACGGTACGGCCACGGCTGGAGGGTTGACCTAGGGCAATACTAAACCTTTTTTTTTTTTCATTTTCTCTCTCTCTGTTTATTTCTGTGTTCCTTTCTGTTGAAGAGCGTAGGCTCGAAACGTAAAACACTTTCTCACTTCCCGAGCGTTAAACTAATAATAATCCTTTCAGCTAAGAGCACAAGGCCTGAAATCTGATGTGGAGGAGAGTAGTCGATAACATCGACCCCAGTGTTTCGCTGGTACTTAATTTTTGACCCCAAAAGGATGAAAGGCAAAGTCGACCTCGGCAGAATTTGAAATCAGAAAGTAGCGACGGCGAAATACCGCTAAGCATTCCGCTAAGCATTCCGCTAAGCATTCCGCTAAGCATTCCGCTAAGCATTCCGCTAAGCATTCCGCTAGGCGTGCTAACGGCTTTGCCAGCTCGCCGCCTTAAATAATAATAATAATAATAATAATAATAATAATAATAATAATAATAATAATAATAATAATGATAATAATCTTTAATTAAAGTTGTACACAGAATGAAAAGAAAATTCTTTAGTGGTAATGGTAGTTCTGGTCAAAGGCAAGAAACACAACGACGAAATTGAGACTTATTAAAAATTGAATGTAGAGTGGTGGCAGCCAGTGGGTGTGGTGGTATATGACCTTTGCTCTCTCTCTCTCTCTCTCTCTCTCTCTCTCTCTCTCTCTCTCTCTCTCTCTCTCTCTCTCTATCAATCTATCTATCTATCTATCTGTGTGTCTATCTATCTACACATCTATCTATACATTTCTTAAACAATACAGGTGGTTATACAAACACATTTGTATAACTTAATCCAAAGGTTAAAGTTATTTCTGTTGTATATGGGTAAGCGCATTATTGCATACATACATACCCACACTCTTTTGCGTATGTGTGTGTGTGTGCGTGTGTGTTTGCATACTACTGTATATATATATATATATATATGTAATACACGCACACATATATGTACATGCGCAAGCATATATATATATATATATATATATGTATATATATATATATATATGTATATATACACTCAGACACACACACACACACACACACACATATATATATATATATATTCATTAATTTCTTTTCCTTTCATTACTGAAGTCTTCATTGAAAGAGACTTATTGAAGTCGAAAGGAAGCCAGTTTCAAAGTTCTTTGTTCTTACCATTCTGCTTTTTCTACAAGAGAGCATTTCATTTAGAAAGAAGGAAAATACAAAAAAAGGAAGAAAGAAAAGGAAAGAAAAATACTGAAAACTAACATGAATCTTGATAAACTACATGGAGTAAATTGGTATAGAAATTTCATATAAAAGACCAAAGTGGTATTAAATGTTTATTTTTAGTAAATTGAGTAAAAGTCGAAATTAACAGAGTCGAGGAGAGAGTAGTGGAATACAACTGAACCAAAAAATATTTAAATAAGATAAAAATAAAATTAAAAACAAGTGAAAAGCTTCACCATAGACCAGAAGAAAACCAAATTTTTAAAGAAAGTTCGGTTTGGAAGAAGTTCGATTTTAAGCTGATTTTTGAGACTCTACGAGGAAGTGAAATTGGTTCAGCACGATTCATGAAAGAACAGTGAGAAACTGCCTGTTTGAGTGTCCAAGACAAACAGTTTTGCCGGAGAGAAAATTTGTCGGGAGATTGAGAGCGAAAAAGAAGGGAAGAAAAGTGAGAAAAAAGAAAAGAAAAGGCACGAAAGAGATGTTGTAAGGCTTTGATAATATATTAAGAAAAATACTATAGGAGAAAGTGAACTACAAAGAGAAGTTTTTAACAGAAAGGCATTTATAAAACTCCAAACGCAACCAGCTGAAATCACTATCTAAGATGGCGGATACTTCGGGATATAATTCGACAGAAGAGATAATAAAATGTCAGATCTGTGAAAGATTTAAAGTTAAACCACGAACGTTGGATTGCCTTCACTCATTCTGCACCCAATGTTTACAGATCTATATCAATACATTTTACGGTCTGTTACGCTCTGAGCATTACTTCCCGTGCCCTAGATGTGGGAAGCAGATATTCGCACCGGCCGGGGCCGAAACGGAGAACTTGGCTCAGTGTTATCCGGTTGATTTTCGAGTCAAACAACTTATTAGATTGTGGAAAGAAAAGGACGAATTAATTTCCCGTAACGTCAGTTCTTCGACATTGCATCACTGATCGAGTACCAGAAAGACTGTTGTGTTGTACAATTACCCATCCATCCATCTATCTATCTATCTATCTATCTATCTATCTATCTATCTATCTGTGTTTGTCTGTCTCTTTCTCTCTTTATTTTCTCCCCTCTCTCTCTCTATACATACACACACACACACATATATATATATATATATATATATATATAAATGCATGAGATTCAATAAAAATGTCTACCTACG
>NC_142941.1:51408830-51416330 GCF_046866305.1 Octopus bimaculoides
GATGGTGTGGTGATGATGGTGGCGGTGGGGTTTGTAGTGGTGGTGGTTGTGGTTGTGGTTGTGGTGGGGATAGTTGTGGATGTGAAGGGGTGGTGGTTACTAACTGACGCCATTTCGTAGAGGCGAACAATGGAGTACTTTGTGATATTCTGTTTGAAGAGTATGAAAACTGGGAAACTATATCTATATTTTCTGTCTAGATATCTTTTACGGTTTTCATTATCGTGGGTGAGTACACACACACACACACACACACACACACACACACACACACACACACACACACACACACACACTATATATATATATATATATATATGTATGTATGTATAGGGAGCGTGTGTGTATGTTTGTGTGCGTGTGTGCTGAGCTAAAGTTAAAGTTAATTCTTTCCCCGCTGATCTCAATAATCCGCTCGGCCTGCTTCTCATTTCCGGGTTTCGTTGCGTCAAATGGATGACATATATATATTATCTTCAACCTAAAACACCGGATACCGCGGAGAGATTGCCGGATAATCCGCATGCAGCTTCTTCTACAAGAAGTGATTCAAACTTGCTCCTCCTCCTCCTCCTCTTCTTCCTCCTCCTCCTCCTCCTCCTCCTCCTCCTCCTCCTCCTGCTGCTGCAACTTAGTGTACCTATTCTACAGATATGTAAACAGCTATTTTCATAATAAAACAGTTATTGATGGAAACCTTCTAGTCTTTAGGGTAGGCATGGATTACATAATAAACCTCGATGACAAAAGTGCAGAAATGTGCTAAAAATTTGGTACCAATTCAAATAAATGCAAAGGGGCAAGAGTGGCTGTGTAGTAAGTATCTTGCTTGCCAACAACATGGTTCCGGGTTCAGTCCCACTGTGTGACGCCTTAGGCAACCTCGGGCCGACAAAAGCCTTGTGAGTGGATTTGGTAGACGGAAACTGAAAGAAGCCCGTCGTATATATGTATGTATGTATGTATTTGTGTATCTGTGTTTCTTGCCTCCACCAACGCTTGACAACCGAATTTTACATTCCCGTCACTTAGCGGTTCGGCAAAAGTGTACGATAGAATAAGTACTAGGCTTACAAAGAATAAGCCCTGGGGGCGATTTGTTCTACTAAAGGCGATGCTCCAGTGTTTCACATGACTGAAACAAGTAAAAGAGTATATATATATATATATATATATATATATATATATGCACACATACACGCATAACCTTTTGTCTTCACAATTCCAACTCCCATGGGAAACTGCACCAAATAGCGTCCACTGTCGTGGTTGCTTAGCTACCCTGAACTCTGTTCAAGTGCGTTCTAGCCATGGCCATATTGTTGGGAGAACACATTGTATAATGTAGCGCTTCATGTAGCACTACATTATATGCCGTGTTCTACAAACCTTTTCTATTTTCGTTACTGTTCATCTTGAAATGTGTACTTTGGGGGATGTTTAGCTGTTGCTTCTTGCAATTCGAATGACTACACAGAGACTTCCTCGTTGTCACGTGGTAGACAGTAATGTCTGATTATTTGAGTTGTATGCAGCAAAAAAAAAAAAATGAATAAAGTATAGATAAAATAAAAAAAATCAAATAAAGTTTTGTATGTTAAATTTGACCTTTCGACTATCAAATTGTGTCCGAGAGATGTAGATGTAACGATCAAACAACAACAAAGATAAGAGAAAGAACCAAAGAAAAAAAAATAATGTTTGTTTCCTTCCATAGGTTATAATTATGGATTTATTTAACACGGCTGCCATGTCAACCGCTCATTCTTCTACTGCAGCAGCAACAACAACAACAACCACATAAAAAATAACAGCAACAACAATAACAACAGAGAAAATGTACGTAGGCGATTCGTGACGCAGGAATGACAGAACGGTTAAATGTTCCGATAGCAGCGTGATTTTTGTGTGTGTGTCTGTCTGTTTATTAAGTTAGCAAGAGATTATAGTAATCCCTCGTGTTTTCCCTTGTCTGTGGAGGGAGACATATGCTTCACCTTGTCTGTGTCCGGGCTGCATTTCTCCCTGTACCATAAGTCAGTGAAATGTTTCGAGACGTTCGATGCTTTTGACATATACATCTAATTAATAAAATACTCATGCACTCAGTACAGTTTAATTCCTGGCAGGAGCAACCGTTTTTGAGAAGAGGGCTGCATGAGACATGCCTCGTCATCAGACGGACCACGTTTCTAAAAACATTCAAGGTAATGTTTTTGTTAGGTGTGCCATTCAGAAACTCCTTCTGGTCTCAGCGTGTCCATGGCTGGTTTAATCCCGCTTTTGGAAAAAAAATGAAACCGGTGCAATAAGTTTTTCTTGGGCCTCGACTCTTAATTTAATAGTGTTCCTGTCAAGCGGTTTATTTTCAGAAATATCTATTATTATAGGTTTACCACCACCTTTATTTTCAAAAACGGTTAAGCTTGCTTTTCAGGAGAGAATAAGTTGCTATTTTAACCGGTAGAGCGACAATCATAAATAGTGAGTGGCTGTGTGATAAGTAGTTTGCTTCCCAACCACATGGTTCCGGGTTCAGTCCCACTGCGTGGCACCTTGGAATTGTGTCTTCTACTATAGCCTCGGGTCGACCAATGCATTGTGATTAGATTTGGTAGATGGAAACGGAAAGCAGCCGTCGTATATATATATATATATATATATATATATATATATATATATATATATATATATATATATATATTTGCATGTGTTTGTGTGTGTGTGTTTGTCTCCCTCCATCGCTTGTCAACCGATGTTGGTGTGTTTAAATCCCCGTAAGCTAGCGGTTCGGCAAAGGAGACCGATAGAATAAGTACTAGGCTTGCAAAGAATGAGTTCTGGGGTCGATTTGTTCAAGTAAAAAGACGGTGCTCCAGCATGGCCGCAGTCGAATGATGGAATCAAGTGAAAGAATAGAAGAATAAAAGTATAAAAGAAAACTCGTTGTTACTACAGGTAGTGGTGGTGGTGGTGGTGGTGACGAACGTGGTTGTTGTCTGGATGGCAAATGGTGGTGGTGGTGGTGGTGATGGTAACAACAATGATATTGCTGTTCTCACTGGTCATTCCTCTTACTACATCTCTTTTCTCATTTGCTATTATAACGAGAACCATAATAATTTTTGTTTGTGTTTAAATTACCAGAAAAATTTTTTCCCTTAAATCAAGAATTTTAATAACAAATTTAACCCTTTTAAAAGGAGTCAAGGAAATCGACCGATTCGCTTCATTGACTTCTGGTTATAATTCCAGCAAAACAATTAAAAATGACAATAACTCAGTCAAGCATGGGTGAAGGGTTTTCGCCAAAACTTTCGAAGCGCAAATGATACCTCACTTTGTTATCGAAGACTAGTAACAATAATAATGATTTCAAATTTTGTCACAAGGGCAACAGTTTTGGGGTAGGGGATGAGTCGATTACATCGATCCAAGTGTTCAACCGGTACTTATATTATCGACCGCGAAAGGATGAAATGCAAAGTAGACCTTGGCGGCATTTGAACTCAGAACATACAGACTGACGAAACGCCGCTAAGCAATCTGTCCAATGTGATAACGGTTCTGCTCACTGCTTACGTAATAATAATAATCCTTTTGACTATAGGCACCACGAGGCCTAAACATTTGGGGGAGGGGACTGGTTGATTCTGCCAGCTCGCCACCTTATAATAATAATAATAATAATAATAATAATAATAATAATAATAATAATAATAATAATAATAATAATAATAATAATAATAATAAACTGAGCAAATATAAAGATCTTGAAATAGAAATTAGTAAGAAATTAGCAAAATGTGGAATCTGAAGACGAAAACAATACCTATTGTCATAGGTGCCCTGGGAATGACAGCGAAACGGGCTGATTACTACCTAGCTCAGATACCAGGAAACCCCAAAATGGCTGAAGTCCAAAAGATAGTGCTCATGGGAACTGCCCATATCCTACGTAAAATACTGTCTATGTGATCTCAAATTTTAAAGCAAACATAATTTTCTTATGGTTTCTTAAACATTCACTTGAACAAAACTGTACAAATCCAAATATATGGTACCCTAGGCATAACACCTACATGAACTTCTAACTTGTTGTCTCTTGAGGTCTCTGGGTGAGACTTGGATCCAACTTGTACAAATGCAAAACAAAAGTCAAACATAAAATAATAATAATAATAATAATAATGATAAATATTAAAAAAATAATAATGATGATAACAACAACAACAACAACAACAACAACAGGAACAACAACAAGTACAATAATAATAATAATAATAATAATAATAATGGACTCCCTCGTCGAAATGAATGCTCAGGTTTTGCCGAACGACCCGCACAAATGATATGTTTAGATCGATCAAAACGTATGTGCCGCACATTAGCCCACACTTTCCATCAAATCGACGTTATCTGAATAGGTGCACTGTGATGCCATCCGCCAGGTGTCGAAGTGATCGCTGAGCAACGTGAGATGAAGTGTTTTGTTAAAGGACACAAAGCACCACCTAGTCTTGGAATTGAAACCACGATCTCGCGATCGTGACTGCAACACCCTAAACACTAAGCCAGCTGCCCTCACTTCAATAATAATAATAATAATAATAATGATGATGATAATAATAGTAATAATTTCGTTATTGGCCACAAGGGTCCGAGCACACAGCAAGGTAGCAAATATTAAAGAGGAAACTCACTAAGTGCGTTCGATTTGGGGCAAAAATAGGGAAGAGATGAACAACGTTATATAATTAAATATAATTGAATAATTATAAAATAATTATTCAATAATTAGATATAATTAAATAATTGTATAATTAAAAGTAATTGAATATAATTATATTTAAAAACAAATAAAATAAACCTATAGACATATAAATAATAATGGAATATTTATATAAAATTATACAAAATAACAGTAATTTAAATATAAGATATATGTAAACATTAATTAATAATTTACATCCATTAATTCGGCCCTCTCTCTAAACTTCTCTTCTTTCTCTTTCCCATTTTTCTCCTTTTCCTTCTCTTCCTCCTCACACCGTCTTCCCCCTCATCTTCCCCTCTCCTTCATCCTCCTCCTTCTCCTCCACTACACCCTATTCCCATTCCTCCTCCTTTTCCACCTCTACTTCTTTCTCCATACATGATCTCCAATGAGTTCAGAATCCAGTGAGAGGGGCGTAGTATATTACTGGTACCTATTGTATTGACTAATGATTGTATACATTTGAACCAGAGACCGGAACTCAGGATCAAAAGGGCTGCGCTTTCATCTTGTTTTGAGCCATATGGGTGTTCCATATACATGTGTATATCTATAGATGTTTTCGATCTAGTTTGGATTCTTTGCCATCAAATTTGATTGCAAAGAACTCAAATTTGATTGCAGAGAATCCAAACTAGATCGAAAACATCTATAATAATGATAATTTCTTAAGTAACAAGAAGATAGATTTAGTATTAATCTTTATATTGTACAGCAGTCGTTTCCACCCATCCTGCTATAATCCCTTTGGGTGCGACTCCGTTCAATATGTTGTGTTGCATCCATTTTGCAGTCTGTGTCTCATTAGGTACGCGCATTCATTTCCAAGTAAAGTTACTTGGAACCCTTTTGCTGCGACTCTATACTCTTTGCACCCCTTCCTTCTCTAATTCCCCTTTTCTCTTGTCTGTCGGTCTGTCTGTCTCTCTCCCTCTTTCTCTTTTCTTTCTCTCCCTCTATATCTTTCTCTCTCTCTCTCTCTCTCTCTCTATCTCTCTCTCTCTCTCTCTCTCTCTCTCTCTCTCTCTCTCGTTACTCACGCGTGGCCATCGTCCATCATTCTTTTCCTCACGTGAAAATCTTTCTTTTTTTGCACGACGTTCCAAGGACTAGACGACTTCTGCCTCTCTCTTCTCTCTTTTCTCTCTTCAAAGAAAATATTTCTCCCAAAGAAAATATTTCTCGGTTACGACAACGAGGGTTCTAGTTGACCCGATCAAAGGAACAGCCTGCTCTTGAAATTAATGTGCAAGTGGCTGAGCACTCCACAGACACGCGTAACATTAACATAGCTCTAAAGGATTCAACGTGACTTAGGATGTGACAAGGTGGGTGTGTGTATATATATATATATATATATATATATATATATGCATGCACACACACACACACACATATAAGGTGGTTAGCTGGCAGAATAGTTAGCGCGCCAGACTAAAGTGCTTAGCGGCGTTTCGTCCGTCTTTAAGTTCTGAGCTCACATTCCGTCGAGGTCGACTTTGCCATTCACCCTTTCGGGGCCGATAAAATAAGTATCAGATGAGAACTGGGGGCGTTGCAATTGGTCTGCCCTCCTTCCCGTAATTTCTGGCCTCGTACCCATATTTGAAATCAATATGCATCTATACATATATGATATAAATATGTATATATGTATACACACACACACACAGACACACACACAAATATATATATATATATATATATATATATATGTATGTATGTATATGTATGTATGTATGCAGAAGGTAGAGAGAGAGAGAGAGAGAGAGAGAGAGATAGAGAGACAGAGAGAGAGACAGAGAGAGAGAGAGAGAGAGAGACAGAGAGACAGAGAGAGAGAGAGAGAGAGAGAGAGAGAGATTGAATTCCCATTGCCTTGGTGATATTCGTTATATTAACGTTCTTCATGTTTATTTTGTGAAATTATATCGCCCAAAGTTATTCATATAGCTTTCGTTATCTCGAACCAATGTTTATGCTTGAAAATTTTCTTGGCTCTTGTTTATTTCTTTTTTTTTATTGTGTATGTGTGTGTCAGTTTGGGTATGTGTGCGTGTAGGTATACGCAGGCATGTGTGTGTCTATCTATATGTGTGTGTGTGTGTGTGTGTGTGTGTTTGCGCGCGTGTGTGTGTGTGTGTGTGTGTGTGTGTCTTTATTTTCATATTGTCTTACTTTAGTTTGTGAATTAGATATATATTTACTGGAACCAATCTTGCAAACGGCTTCTTAAGTGTTTATACATACACACCATACACACACACACACACACACATACACATATGTATATAAATGTATATAGATTCATAAATCTTACGGCCATGAAGCAAGACGGCAACAATAACAACAACAACAACAGCAATTACAGGAAAAAAAAATAACAAAGAAAAACGATATCATACGTAGTGTATATCGATTCTAAAGGGAGTCAATATTTATAAAATATTGAGCATCTATCTATCTATATATCTATCTATCTTTATATCTATCTATCTATATATCTATCTATCTATCTATCTGTATTCATTGATTCAGTCCCTCCCTTCTTCCTTCCACTGCATGTCTGTGTGTGTATGTGTGTCTCTCTCTATATATATATAGCATATGCTTATAAATATATGTATGTAGTGTGTGTTTATATATACATACACATATATATATATACATAGGTATATGTATGTATATATATATATATATATATATATATATATATATATATA
>NC_142941.1:51423830-51426330 GCF_046866305.1 Octopus bimaculoides
AAATACAATAAAAATTGTAAAAATCAACCCCTAAAATTTACAGATATTTTCAGCTAGGATGAGAGTAAATAATAATAATAATAAACAAAATACTTCAAAAGTATGCCCACATACCCTTAATCCACCCCGACACTAAATGTAAATACACAAAAAAAATGAAAAAACAAGACAAAGCAACGCAATGACTTGTCAAACTCGAGTGAGAACTCTCCGGTGCGCGGAGACTTTATGTGACACCCGTCAGCTTCTTAGTTTTGAAGCTGGGAGAAAAAAAAATTCTGAACATTAACAAAATAAACAACAACAAAAGCAAAACAAAAACAAAAACCACCCGAGAGAACGGCATTAGCAAGGGTGAAATTATTTACAACAACAACAACAACGAAGACGACTACAAAAAAAAAAAGAAAAGCAACGAAATCAATAAATAACAATGATAAAACACAATGTATACAAAACTAATACGATTACTTGATAATAATAATGATGCTAATAATAATAATAATAATAATAATAATAATAATAATAATAATAATAATAATAATAATAATAATGATAATAATAATGATAATTATAATGATAATTATAATGATAATAATGATAATGATAATAATAATAATAATAATAATAATAATAATAATAATAATAATAATAATAATAATAATAATAATAACAATAATAATTATGATGATGATGATGATGATGATGATGATAAAATTAAGTTTATTTCTCAGACTTTCCCAGAAGTTCCACTTCTCTTTCCGACTGGAAAATGCGATAGAAATGCGTATCTTGGCAATTGATACAGACAGACAGAGAGACAGAGAGACAGAGAGAGAGACTGACTGACACATAGATAGATATTATATATATATATATATATATATATATATATATATATATATATATATATATATATATATATATATATATATATATATATATATATATATATATATATATATATATATATAGGTTTATGCTCGCAAAAGTAAAGAAATCGCGAGGGAGAGACTAAATCAGGAGAGAAGTACGTCAACAAACACTAAAACAATAAAAACAACAGCAAAATAAATATATATATGGAAGGCAAGAGATGAAACGTAAATTAATAAATAACATACACGATATCATTTTAACATGCACACACACACGCAATTGTATATATGTATATATATATGTGTGTGTGTGTGCGTGCGTGTATATAAATGTATAACTGTTTTGTTATCAACTATAGTTGTGGTGAATATTATCTCGTGTATGGTTCGGTTATCATAGGGAATTGTATGCAAGTACACACACAAACACAAACACACACATACACACGCACACAAACATATACACACATACACACACACGCACATATGCGCATATACATATACATGTGTCCATACAAATACACGGACATAGAAACTCTTGCATTTGCGCATATAGATAGACACACATACACACACATATATATATCGAAATATACGCATATGCACAAATCCATACATCGACACATGTCCATATCCACACACACACACTCATATATGTGTATATATTCACATATAGACATATATGTGAGTAAGCATATACACGTGCACACACATTTAAAGACGGACGTAGTGGCACTCGTTCGTAAAGAAAAAAGGAAAGATAAGTACACACTTACACACACATACACACACACACACACACACACACACACACACACACGCTCACACAGACAAGAAAAACTATGCCCACACACAACATACAACAAACGCAACATCAACAGCAAATGCAGCTACAACAACAATAACAGGATCAACGAAAATATACGCTATTTGCTGAAATATTTAATATCAAACACGTTATCATCACACACATACACACACATGTACACACACACACACACACACACACACACACACAGGTTCGATCATATACGCACAAACAGAGAAAGAACAATCAAATGTTTACATGCGCACACTTACGTACACGCATACACGGGAATTACATTGGACAGCGAGAAAAACGTCGACGACAACAATCGCAACAAGAATAAACATTTTCTGTGAAATACTGAATATCAAAAGTAGCAATAATAGCGTTAACAACAACAACAACAACAACAACAAATATAAGGATTATCAATGATAACTAACAATGCTATGAAAATCACAACACGGGTTACAGCGACAAACAAACGCAATATTTCGGACAATGCAACTCGTCATCATGAACATCTCTCTTTTACTAACGGTCAAGCTTCGACGATATTAAAAAGGATAAACGCACAAAGAAACAGAAATAAATATACAAAATGGATGCAAAATAAAAATAATAAAATACGCGAAGTTGTATTGACACCGCAGACACACAGACACACATGTGAGTAATAAATAAAAAGGATAAATTGAAATAATGGCTTCTAAGAGTGGCACAAGTCCAGGACATTACATTTCCGGGTGAAGGTCAACAATGGATTACTTGGAACAAAGTACTTCACTGGTATATAGTTTTATTGTACCACCTG
>NC_142941.1:51438830-51441330 GCF_046866305.1 Octopus bimaculoides
TTTGTTTGAGAGGCGGGGTATGGGAGAGAAAAAGGAAAACAAACCAACAACACAATGCAAAGGTCTTCTGGGAAGCAATTAGTCACGAAAATTCCTGTATACCCGTTTTTTTAAAAAAGAAAATGAATACGAGAGAGAGAGAGAGAGAGAGAGGGGGATACAGAGAGAAAGACACACACACACACACACACACGCACATACACATACACACACACACACACACACACACACAAACACACACACAAACACACAAAACCTCGGCAATTCTCACCGGAACTAATTACTGGACAGATGTGTTTTGAAATACAGGATTCTATTTATGCACATTTGTATTCACTAACAAGACATACATACGTACATATACATACATACATACATACATACATACATACATACATACATACAATACAATGCATGCATATATATATATATATATATATATATATATATATATATATATATATAGAGAGAGAGAGAGAGAGAGAGAGAGAGAGAGAGAGAGAGATAGATAGATAGATAGATAGATACATACATACATATACATCTGTAAATATAATATGTGACAATTATTCGGTCATTCTAATAGCGGTCATTCTAATAGCTCTTTTCTCTTAATAACGGTCAATCACACAGTAAATTTCCTTTGTTTTAACGGTCATTTTCATAGCATTTTTTTCGATGACTCGATAATTGAAGAGATGCCGGCGTGGGGTTCCGCCCCGACATCCGAAACTCGGAGTTTTATCATGGCTACCGAATAATTGTGACATATCATATTTACAGATAAATTCCTCTATTCACATAATATCGAGGTCTCTTTCATTCTTTTGTTTTCTTGCCATTTCTATGAATATATACATATATATATATATATATATATATATATATATATATATATATATATATATATATATATATGGGAGAATATACAAATAATAACAACAGACGAGGACAGGTGGTGTAAATAACAAAAGGATATATTAGTATGACGCTCGGGAATACGGAAAGTCTTTGACGTTTCGAGCTACGCTCTTCAACAGAAAGAATACGGAGACAAGGAGAAAAACACGGAGAAAAATAATTGAATAGTGTTCAATATATATATATATATATATATATATATATATATATATATATATATATTTATATATATATATATATATATATATATATATATATATATATATATATATATATATATATATATATATATATATATATATATATACATGTCTATGTATGTATGTTTATAAATGTTTGTGTAAGGTGGGGGCTACTGTTTTTAGTCGTGTTTGTTTGTCCGGGAACAAGATATCTCAAGAAACGCTGGTTGGATTTGGATGAAACTTTCAGGGATGTTTGGCTTCGTGACTGGCATGAACTAATTAGATGATTATTAGTATTACAATTTATTATTCATTTTGTTGGTTATTATTTATGCATATATTGATATATACGCATATTTACACACAATGGCCAGTTTCTAGTTCACGTGCCTAAGGAGAATACTTGACATTCAGAGGCAGCAAGTAGACCGAAATGACACAAAGCAGACGACAAAAGGCATCAACAGGATCAGTGACGTAATAAGACGCATATATGTGAACTAGATCGGACACGTCCTCAGACAAGATCGAGAAAGTGATAGTATGGTAGCACTGAAGTAGAAGCTTGAGGTGAAAAGAGCAGCAGGGTACTCTAAAACCACACGGCGAAGGACCATTGACAAGGTGGAGAAGCTGGTATGAAATGTGAACAGCGGCAGAAAACTGTGCTGGCTGGAGAGCTCATGTTGCAGTTTTATGTACCTCATAGCACGAAGAGAGGTAACTAACTAACTTACTTTTACATCATAAACACAGATATACACACAAAGCCACTCAACATGTATACATAGATAAACAGGCATATATGTAGGTATGGAAGGACAAAAGACGACAAATTATTGAGTAATGTTTGCAACATGGATGCTGGACACTAAAGCTGGGTCACCATACTTGTAATTAACTAAGAACTTTTTATTAGTTGAATTTACAAACACAGTACTGAGATATATCAAACACTAAATTAATAATTCTGTTTAAAAACGGAAGGGCTGATAATTCTGAAATATTAATTAAAATTAATTAAATTAAATTAAATTTAGAATTGTGTGTGGTTATTTTGTAGGTGTCTATATGCATAACTTCTTGAAGAGGGCATTGTTTAAAGTATTAGAAAAACATACACATGCATGCACACACATGTACACACAAGTAGAGATTGAGTTAGTGTGTGAGGAAGAACGGGTGGCACCTTGGGTGTCTTCTGATAAAATTTATGGAAAAACAAAAGACGAACACAGGTGTATGAACAATAAGCAAGTGTATTAATTTGACGCTCGGCAAAAATGAAAAAGTCTTTTACGTTTCGAGCCTACGCTCTTCAACAGAAACGAACAAGAGAAAATAAACACAGAGAGAATGAAAACAACTTGCAGACTTCAGCGGTCCACCGTGGC
>NC_142941.1:51448830-51451330 GCF_046866305.1 Octopus bimaculoides
ACGTACTTCCAAAAGATGAGATGGACATGGAGTAAATGCTTTGGGTGAGAGGTACACTCGGACAATTCTAACTCGAGTCTAAATAAACACAAACAGCGACTGAACTCGTCTCCCAATCCTTCGCTACAACCTATTCTTTCAGCAACATTACGCGCTCCATCATCCAACAGCCCGAACTAACCAATTAATATTTGAGAGATCAAAATAAGATAGACACGCACGCGCATAGACGTACACACACACACATACACTACACACAACACAACACAAATCTTGACATAAACAGTTTACAAACAGATACGATGTTTCTGTAAAATAAGCTAAAAAAAATATATTAAGAATAAAAGAACAAAAATTTCTTTAAAATTCTTCCCGAATGGTGAATTAGGCAATATTGCCAATGAAATATTGACACTTGATTCCACAGAGAATTCTATGAAAATATATAATTTTCAATAACATTGCAGATATTTTCTCTGATTAGCTAGCACTAACTAGTTTCGCCGAATTTTTTATGAATATAATTCTCAATAGAGACAATATTTTGCGATCTATTTACGCGTTTTCTATTGTATTTCGAAAAATCTCTGTAAATATATGCGTACAATGCCGTGTAGTGTAGTATGCATGTTTCACTTTGTTCTCTGCAGTAAACCCTGAGATTTTTCTCTTCTATATTTTTCTATAATCATTCCCAAGGTACCTATTATTTAAGAGGGATTGTGTCTGATTCCATTCCCCAGATTCTGGTAATTTCTATTTCCAAGTCTGAATATTTAGAAAGCGAATTGGCAGAGTGGTTAACAAGTCGGGCAGAATACTTCACGGAATTTGTTTCGGTTGCCTGCGCTCTTTCGGTTCTTCTCCCACCCAAAATAACTTTCCGTAGTCGATAAGTACCAGTCTCTCTCCCTCCCCCCCTCTTTCTTTCTCTCTCTCTCTCTCACACACACACACACAAACACATCGATAATGTTTCACTCTGTGTAGAGCGCTTCACACTCTCAGTACTTACCAAGGACCTTACGAATCTAGGGAGTCAATATCAATATATCTATGTTGGGCTTTCTTCCATTGCATTGCATTGCCTGGGAGCCTGAAATGCTGTTAAGACGGCCCTAGTGGTGGTAACAACTTGCAGTACCCTATTCTCCAGAAAGCCCCACCCCCAAAGAAAAACAGGGTTTGGGCGAGAAATAAGCAAATTTACTTCGTTTTTTCCTTCCTTTTTTCTTTTTTCCCCCATGATATTTTATAATGGTGTATTTTGGATTCCAAGCGATTGTTTCTGTTGATATCTTCTGGACCTGCAATGGCAGTTCTGAGCTGATCGAATGTATTGGAACTATAAACTCTGAAAAATACATCGAAATACTTAAGCAAGGACTACTTCCGATGTATTCACACAATAGCATAAGGAAAAATGAGTTTTTATTCATGGAAGATGGGGCTCCGTGCCACACAGCGAAAAGGAATCAACAATGGCTGACTGAAAATGGGATCAAAAAGCTTCCTTGCCCGAACCAATCTCCTGACATGAACCCATTTGAAAATCTTTGGAGCATACTAGATAGAGCTATACGAAAAACTCGACAGAAACCTAAATCTAAAGATGAATTGTTTCGATTGTTCCGTGAAAAGTGGGCAGAAATTCCACAAGAGACAATCCACAAAGCTCATCAGTTCAATGCCAAAAAGAGTTTCTGAATTAAAAACTGCAAAGGGAATGTCAGCTAAATACTAAAGTATGTAGTCCTACCTATCGATTACGTTTCAATTGTTCGCTTTGCGTATTAAATAAAAGATTTTGAAAATTTAAGGTGTCTATTTACTTCCTGCATGCCTGTCTGTGTATGTAAATATATATATATATATATATATATATATATATATATATATATATATATATATATATATATATATATATATATATAAATATGTTTATGTTTATGTTTATGTGTGTAATATATACAGATACAAATATGCATTTGCGTGTTTGTATATTTGTATGTATGCATCCATGTATGCATGTATGCGTGTGTGTTTGGGGAGAGAGAGAGAGAGAGAGAGAGAAACAGATCAAGAAAGGGAGAAAATAGAGAGAGAAAGAGAGGAAGAGATAGAGACGGAGTGAGATAGCGAGACAGCGTAAGAACGGATGCGGGTGAGCCAGAGAGAAAGAGAGAGAAAGAGAGAGACACGGTGTAAGAGAGACACACAGTGTAAGTGAGAGAGAGAGAGAGAGAGAGAGAGAGAGAGATGGGAAGCTCACATGTCTTTTAGTCTGACATTCCATTTCAATTACTTTTTATTCAGACTTGATATGCTTCATTAAAGAGATAGAAAGTCGAAGAACCGTCGTGAGAGAATATATTAATTATTAAGTGTAAAAATCAGATAATCCCTGCATTGAAGCCGGAGATTGGCTGGGTGTGGTGGCCACATCACACACAACAGATATATACTCTCTCACCACCACAACCCCCACCACTCTCACCCA
>NC_142941.1:51456330-51468830 GCF_046866305.1 Octopus bimaculoides
GAAATTTCCCTGATGAGATCTAACAAGATCGAAACATATCGTTTTCCCACTTGGCATTAAACTCCACAAAAATATTCCGATTATCTCATGTTATTTTTGTTTTTAGATCTCAAACATCGCTAGAGGGAGTTTCTGCCATTTAATCGAAAGGGTAATCCCCGTTAAGCAAAGATTCTCAGCTTATATTCTTTTATTCTTTTATTCTTTTACTTGTTTCAGTCATTTGACTGCGACTATGCTGGAGCTTCGCCTTTGGTTGAACAAGTCAATTCCCTGGTATTCATTCTATTGGTCACTTTTGCCGAACTGCTATGTAACGGGAACGTAAACACACCAACATCGGTTGTCTGTTTCCGTCTACGAAATCCGGAACCCTGTGGTTGAGAACCACAGTTTCTTACCACACAGCCACAAAGATATATTGTGTGTATGTGTGTGTATGTGTGCGCGTGTACATATAATACACACACGCGCACACACACACGGGCGCGTGCGCACACGCACATACATGCGCACATACACACATAGTGTTTACGTCACAAGAATGTAGAGACGTCGAAAGGAAGTAAAATAATTCGTTTTGAACGGTGAAACTCAAAGTGTTAAAGCTATAAACAACAGCATGTAAATACTGTGGGCTTCCACACAGTTTCCGCATGTCAAATTTAGTCATAAATCATTGCTAGCCCTGGCACTATATTAGAATTAGAAGAAAAAAAAACGCTTGCCTAAGATGCCATGTTATGGGACTGAACCCGCGACTAAATGGTTACAAACCGAGCTTCTATAACTTCACAGCCATGTTTGAGTCTAAGATCGGAAAAACATAAGACAACCAGTAAATCTGGGTTTGTCATGAAACAGAGTTGAAGAAATAAGATAAAGCTGAAGAAATTGGGATTAGAATGACAGAAAACAGACTTCGGTTGTCTTATCAAAGAATTTTACAAGCGGCGGAAGTTCCCTCTAAACATTCCGGAATTTGTCCAAAGACTAACACAAAAGACAAAACCATTTACCGAAAAACATCAACAACAAACAAACAAAAAAGGAAAAACAGTTTGCTAACATGGAAGATTTATTGAAGTTTACAAAGGGACAGGGCCTCCCCGCGACCCTTTACACACACATACACACACACATATATACTTATATGTACACACGTGTACACACATACACATATGCATGCACATACACGCACACACACGCATACACACATACATACACACATACATGCACACATATACATACATACACACATACATGTACACATATACACGCATACAGAGACATACATACACATGCCTACACACATACGTACACACATACACACATGCAAAACAGATACATACACACACAGACACACACACACACACATACATGTACACATATACATACATACACTCATACATGTACACATATACACACATACAGAGACATACATACACATGCCTACACACACACACATACACACATTCACCACATAGATACACACACACACAATCACACACACAAATGTTATTTTCTTGGACGATTTGTTTCCTGCTTCCATATGGCGTTCGTAGATGCCAAAGAAAATTTCAAAGACATTTATTTGTCTTTGTGTGTCTACCTTCAGAAGACAAAGAGATTTCGCGTAGGTTTGCCAACTTAAAGCATTGAAATGGTTCGCGCCATTTCGGGGAAGAATCCTTAGAAACTTATTTCATTATGAGAACGGTGAAAACAGAACCTCACAAGAATGGTAACGATGTCCTTAAAAGCAAAAAGGGCGGTACTAGTTCCACCACTGCTGCCAGATACAACAGCACCACCACAAACACGGCGGCAGCTGCCACCACCACCACTACCACCACCACAACAACAACAACAACAATGATAAAAACAACCATAGCCAACTACCTCGGAATCTTGGGGTTAGTAGCCCGCGCTCTTAACCACTACACTATATGCCCGTGGGCATAAGAACACATACGTAAATATACACATACATGAATGAGTATACACATACATCAATCAAAATATAGATACACACATGCAGTGACATCTCAACATGCAGACACACATCCACTTATACTTCCGTGTGCGTATATATGTTTATATATATATATATATATATATATATATATATATATATACATACAAGGCAAAATAGTTGGTATTATTTCAGTTCTGAGGAATTTTATATTCCTTTCTAGGTTGGAATCTTCGGAATTAAAATTAGAAAACAATATAACCATACACAAGATCATAGACATCTGCGAATACTTATGAATCCGTAATTGCGTTGACGTATGTATGTGAAGGACATGTCTATATACCTATATACACAGAGATACGTATATATGTGTATATATACGTGAAGGTGCGTGGCTTAGTGGTTAGGACATTCGACTCACGAGATTGTAAGGCCGTGAGTTCAATTCCCGGCTACGCGTTGTGTCCTTGAGCAAGACACGTTATTTCACGTTGCTCCAGTCCACTCAGCTGGCAAAAATAACTAGTAGCTGTATTTCAAGGGGCCGGCATTGTCACACTCGGTGTCAAGCTGAATCTCCTTGAGAACTACGTTAGGGGTAGTCGTGTATGTGGAGTGCTCAGCCACCTTGCAAGTTAATTTCATGAGCAAGCTGATGTAAAATTTATGGAGAGTTAGGGCTTCAAACGTAGAACCGACACCAGAGTGGAGTGCAGAGGATTGGTATATATACATATATAAATAGATCTATAGATGGAAAAACAGACAGACACATACATACAAACATACATACATATATGTGTGTGTATATATATGTATAGAAGATATATAAGTATATATACATATGTGTGTGTGTGTGTGTGTGTGTGTGTGTGTGTGTGTGCGTGTATATATGTGTGTGTGTGTATATATATGTGTATATGTGTGTGTATGTATGTGTGATGTACAAGCGTGTACACACGCACGCACACACACACACACACACACACACACACACATGAAACACAACTCCATCACTCCTATGAGAATCGTTACAATGGACGATTGACTATAGTTAAGTTCGCTGTAAAGAGATCGAACTGTGACGTCACAACTCCTAATCGCCCTGTCACCCGTCCGGAATATGTCTCCATTCACGCGGCACGTGATCGATATGAATGCGTAACTGTTGGCTTGATTTATGACGCCGTTCCTTGTGTAGTGCTACACAAAGACAGAATGAAATATACTCCGTGGCCACCTCCATTGTTTCATGACCCCCATCCATCGGCTCCTCAGACAGAACAAAGCGGTAGTCGTAAGAAAGCAATAACTAATAAATTGGAAATAATATTTTCATAAAATTCTTCGTGATGTAATCAGCTGAATTAGCTGTGATATCGATCCACGTTGCATATTTGGAAAGGAGAAGAAGAAAAAAACCTGTATATTATTGATTAAACGCCAAGTATGTTAAGTCGGACTAGCAAAGACATATCCATCTCTACCATTTTACCCAAAAGATCTAAAGAGTCTTTTGTTGTTGTTGTTGTAGTTGTCGTTGTTTTGCTCTGTCGTGGAGAATATATAGCCACGTCTTGGACATTGATAGATTGATTAATTATTTCCTCTGGTCTTTTCATTGCCAAAGTATAAAAAAAATAAGTCAAGTCAAAACCTCAAACTTTTCTATTTTCTATAAGAAACATTTCGAGGAAAAACAGACAAAAGCAAAAAAATCCAAAGAATTGTTTGTCCATCGACTGTTACGTTCTCTTTTACTAAAAGATCAAAATTGAATTCCTCCTCGACAATATGGTCACAAACATATTCTTCACCAGAAAGTTTGGATTTCAATCAATCATTATTGAGGCTACGATTGAAGAATTCTTTCTCAATGTCAGCCTATGTGTGTGTGTGTGTCTGCTGGATATTTCTTGGTACGTCTGTCTGTTAATATCAACCGATTCTTTTGATGTATCGATAATGATTAATCGATAATCGTTTAGTTACGTTCTTAATTTTTCCCGACATTAGATTTTTGTTCTTCAAACGTAAGACTTTTAAAATGGTTGTAAAAATCCCGCTGGAGAGAAAAATTCGATTCCATTTTCTTCTCGCAATTGGAGATTTCAAACGGAACTAATAGCATGGAGAAATAGAAATAGATAGACAGATATAGACAGACAAATAGACATTTATACACACACGCACGCACGCACACATACACACACACACACACACACACACACACACATATATATATATATGTGTGTGTGTATGTGTGTGTGCATATATACATTATATATATGTATATGTATATATATATGTATATATATATGTATATATATATATATATATATATATATATATATATATATATATATATATATATATATATAGAGAGAGAGAGAGAGAGAGAGAGAGAGAGATGTAGAAATATTTACAAATGGAAATACTAATAATTTGTATATATGTTTATGTGTGTGTATGTATGTATATGTATATATATATATATGTGTGTGTGTGTCTGTATATGTATATACATGTGCATATATATATACATATACACCTACAAAACATATGCGTACATACCTACGTACATACATTACATAAATGGATCATACACATAGACGCGCGCCCGTACACACGCATACATATACACACACACGCACTTACACGCACATACACGCACACACAAAAACAAAATAGTCACGAGATTAATTTTATATGAATTTTTAAAGATAATTACATCGACTCTGCATTTATATGTCGAGTACTTCGAGAAACTGTTCTTTCTCCTCGTTACATACATACATATATATACATACATACATACATACATGCATACATACATGCGTACATACATGCATACATACATGCGTACGTACATACATACATGTATACTTATGTACATATATTATACAAGCATACAGATACATAGCGTATATGAAACATAATTTAGGCTATGTCGTTAAATTCAAACCTCACACTTCAAAAACCATCATCACCTAATTAAATGTATGTGTGTGTATATACATATACATATGTATATATACATATATATATATACATATAAATATATATATATATATATATATATATATATATATATATATATATATATATATATATATATATATGTATATATATATATATATATATATATATATATATATATATATGTATATATATATATAGATAGATAGATAGATAGATAGATAGATAGATATAGATAGACAGATAGATATACACACATATGTATAAGTATATATATACATAAATATACACACAATGAAAAGAAGACAAAGAATATTCTTTAACACGTCTTTGATGCGTACCATCACCATTTACAACGCGCGCGCGCTCACACACATAGTATCGTCTGGGAAATAAACTTACAGCGTTCTTTTGAAAACCTCTCCACGGGTACCGGCTACCATATGCTATCATGCAGTGGGAATTCTTTTACTAAATATACATGCGGAAATCTGTTAATATCTGCGGAATTTATACCAAAACAGTGATAATGCAAGAGGATAGAACGATGAAGCTTTAATCCAAAAATCACTACAATTGTTTCTGTGCCTTAGTATCAGCTGGTGATTGGCGAGTGTTTCACATATTATACACATTATAATACATCCTGTAGGTACACAGCGAACAATAGCTGGTCTTCAGGTGAGTGGATTCGAGAACACACACACACGACCGCCCACACAAACACGCATATATATATATATACACACATACACATATATATACACATCCATACTTATACACATCCATACTTATACACATACATATATATATATATATATATATATATATATATATATTTGCACACAACACACATATACATGAATATACATATAGAGATATACAGATACTTACACACAGTCATATATACATTTATGAATATAAAAAAAATATGAATATATATATACACATATACAAATACATATACACACACATACATATATGCGTGTGTGTGTGTGTGTGCTTGACATAGAAGCTGTGACAGAAACCTGTCCCAAACACCAGGTCTTTGAAGAGGCGCTAACGAAATAAGGCAAATCCGAATAGAGTATGCACTTTGTTACTCTTTTATCGTTATTTTCTAATTTTCATATTTCTCTGGGACGAGTGGGGCGGTACAAACGGGGCAGTTGATGTCAAAGCTTTCATCAAGAATTGTGAATCTGTGATATTTTTTTCGGTCGCACCCTGTAGTCTATCCAAGACTACAAAGAGTTCAAAGGTGGTGAAATTTTCTTTTTCGCCATCTTTTTTTTTTTTTATTCGTTTTTCTTTTCCAATCGAGATGACTATATTTCGGTGTATTGAACATTGATAGATTGATTAATGATTTTTATTCTGGTCATTTTTATTCTTTATTATTTATTGAGAAAGAAAAATGACAAAACGTCAAAGTTTTCTAAAGTCTATAAGAAAGATTTACGACAAGACCATCCACAGAATGGTACAATGAAATTTCTTTGGATCGTCGGGGGAAATTTCTCTTCCGATGACACTGTTGATTCCAAAATATTTTCTTTGAGAATTAATGATGCCTTAGTAGTCGATGGTTTTTGTTGTTTATTTAGCTCAGCTCTGCAAGACCGACGTTCAAAGACTTTCCATTTTTGACCATTCCATAGATGATTTCTTTTTCAGACATAAAAGATGCAACGTATCCTTCCTTTTTTTTTTGAGACTATAGCACGTGACATGAGGAATATTGGACATAGTTTCTCAGGTCGGCCTATTGTTGTTGTTGCTATTGTTGTTGTTGCTATTGTTCCAGTTATCGTTGCTGTGGTTGGGTTAATTGTTGTTGTTGAGTGTGTGTATGTGTGTGTCCATATGTATATGTGTACACGAACATATTAAATATAATTGTTCAAGCATATAATTTGTGTATGTGTACTTGTGTGCATGTGTGTGTGTGTGTGTGTGTTTGTGTGTGTGCGTGCGTCCGTGCGTGCGTTTATATAAGAGATAAAAAGAAAATCCTGGAAGTTTCTTCTAAATTATATTCGGACGTCAGGAATGGTAACACGTCTGCTGACTCCAGTGGATTATGGTGTTTATTAAATTCTGGGTTGGTGCATAATTATTGTGACTTTTTTTTTCAAGTAAATTGGAAGCAGTAATTGAAGTAGATGGTGAATATGCTCCGGAATAATCATTTAAAGATGTTTTTATTACATGTTATTGTTTTTGTTGAATAATATTTGTTGATAAAAAGCCGCAATAATTATGCACCAACCCAATTATTGGTCATAATTACGGGTCTGCGGCTATGTCGGGCTTTTGTCTTTAAGGTAGTTTTAGCTGATGAAATCAACTTCCGGTATTACCTTTATTAACCTCGGAGGTGGACGGGAGACAAAGAAAACCGGATTCAAAGGGAAGCAGCAGAAATCAATCAGAATTGCAGAAAATATTCGGCTCTTAACCCCTATCGTACACACACACACACACACACACACACTCTCTCTCTCTCTCTCTCTCTCTCTCTCTCTCTCTCTCTCTCTCTCTCTCACACACACACACACACACACACACTGACACATACACGTACGCACACACACACATACATACATACAGATAGATAGTGAGATCGATAGACAGATAGATAGACAGATATAAATACACGTAAATTCCACTCACTAGATATTGCTAAACCCGTAGCCGTAGTATTTACCCGCTTATGCAAACTGCAGGGCAATGGGATCGAACTTGCGCTGACGAGCTTAGAAGTGAACTACTTAACTACGTGTACTATTTTGTACTGTAAACCATTAGTGTGACACTACACTGCATTGAACTTTATAGACGACCACTGCTGCTGCTGCTGCTGCTGCTGCTGCTACATGTGTATTGGATAAAGACAGACTTGGCAAACCACAGTTTTATCGAATTCTCACAACTGTTCATTTCCCATCCAACAGCTAGCTGTCGGGCATATTGGATTTGGAAGGAGCTCACTCTCTCTCACCCTCACTCTCTCTCTCTCTCTTGCTCTCTCTCTTTCTCTCTCTCTCTCTCTCTCTCTCTCTCTATCTGCTTCTGAACCATTGTTGTAATGGTCGTCCTCGTCGTTGTGGTTGTGGTCTTTTTTGTTTTGTTGTTTTTTTTGTTATTGTCCCCCTTTTCATCATCATCCACATCATCATAGTCATCATCATCATCATTGTTGTCATTTTCTTTCATTCATCATCATCACCACCGCCGCCGCCACCATCTCTGCTACCCCTCGCCATCATTATCGTCGACATCATTACCATTCACTGCCTCCTTCCCCTGCTCCTCCTCCTCATCACCACCACCAACAACAACAACATCACCGCCATCACCACCACCATCACCGCCACCATCACCAGCATCATCATAATCATTATTATCATCATCACCATCATCCCCAGCACCACCCCCAGCACCACCATCATCATCATCATCATCATCATCATCATCATCACCATCATCTGCGGCAATTGCAGCAGCACCTCTGGAAGCAGGAGCAGCCTCGTCGTACTTTGTCTTGTTCAGGAGGTCGATCACATCGACCTATTCTCTCCTCTTAGTAGAATTAACCAATGCCAATCAGAAGAAACCACCTCACCCCCCTCCCCATTCGCCTCACTTCATCCCCAACTCATTCCCATAATCCTCTTCCTTCTCCCACTCTTTCTCCTTGTCCTCATTTTAGTCGTCTTTGTCTTTATTATTTTCAATATTTCCTTCCCAAATAATTTCCTTACATTTTTGTCGTCGTTAATTGCGTTTCTTATCAATCTCGTTAAGGCGACGACATTGGCAGAAATCTTTAACACGCCGGACGAAACGTTTGGCGGCATTTCTTCCGACTTTCCTTTCAACTTCGCCTTTCATACTTTCGCAGTTCATAAAGTAAGTACCAGTTGATCACTGGGGGCTCGATGAAATCGAGTAGCCTCCTCCCTCAAAAATTTCTGGCTTTGTGTCAAAATTTGAAACCATTATTATTATTATTATTATTATTATTATTATTATTATTATTATTATTATTATTATTATTATTATTATTATTATTATTATCTACTAAACTATTTCTATAGCGAAACGTCTTCTCATGTCCGACGTCTTCCCACGTCCGACGCTCGCATGTAAAAAGCGCCATTCGAGCATGGTTGATGCCAGAGCCGTCTGATTGGCTCCTGTGTCGGTGGCACATGAAAATAACCATTCGAGCGTGGTCGGTGGCAGTGTCACGTGACCGGTCCCCGTGTCGGTGGCACGTAAAAAGCAGCCACTGCACTCTCGGAGTGGTCGGTGCTAGGAAAGGCATCCACCTGTAGAAACCTGGCTTGCTAGTCATCATTCGAACCGTCCAAACCATGCCAGCATGGAAAGTGGACATTAAACGATGATGATGATGATGATGATGATGATGATGATTATAAGGATGATGATGATGATGATGATGATGATGATGATGATGATGATGATGATGATGATAACTGTTCTCAGATACAGATTAGGATCTTTTAGGTTCCATGCTGCACTTGCTCTGTGAGAACTGAAGTGATATTATCAAGAACTTTCCATTTGACCCCTAGATACACTCCAGCCGGGCGAAGCCTTTGGGATCCTCAAAACCCATCTTCTAATCCGACTTTGATCCTTCCATAAATTAAAGGTTTGTCACTCAATTCACTGGGGACCCCAACAGACAAAACATTACCCTTCTGTTCCAAATTGCAGGTGACATAAAAGAAATGATCCTTACTTTCCGTGTAATGATTACAAGTTAGAACATCGAACTTATCTTTCACTGTTAAGACACCCTCGACTGTTTGAATCAATAATTCTAATAAAATCTGACAAAGATCGATATTAAGAAATTTATCTTTTAAATATGGTTTTCTTCTTTCTTCTCGTACTTGTTCGCCATTTTCTGAGCGTCGTCTTGTTTTTGTATTGTAGCGCTAAATTTCCTTTGTTTGTGTTTATTTAACCATTTTTGATATTGGAATTTTTAATATTTGATAATGTACTTATAGAGTACATTCCTTTTATGGAATAGAAATAATAATATATGTATGCGTGCCAAAATAATCAATAGAATAAGTAACGTCTGATTTTAAACGACGGTGAACGAGCGGAAGTATTAAGGAATGGTCGAATATGATTTGCTATACATGCACACATACATACATACATACATACATATATATACATACATACATACATACATGCATACACACGTACGTACGTACATACAGCGTACATATATATATTTATATATACATATCTGTCAATCTATCTATCCGTTTGTCTGTCTGTCTGTCTGTCTGTCTGTATGTATGTATGTATGTATGTATGTATGAATAAACAAATATTTTGTGTAAGGCCGGAACAATGCTTGAAGGAACAAAGTAAACTAAAAATGCAGAAGTAAAAACAAAGCAAAACAATGTTACCGTGTTACCTTGTTTTTGTATAGTTGTAACCTCCTCTTCAGGAGATGTAACCTTCCTCCTCCCCTCCCCCCACCATCTGAACCACGACTTTTCCCAACCACCGCCTTTGCTAAATGTCCCGAAGACGAGCTTATCACCCGAAATACAAAAATACAAAGTAAAACTGCAATTTTTTTTTCTGCATTTTCCTTTTGTCGCTTACTTCGTATTTTCTTGCACAATAGGACTGAACAATAGGGACTGAACCCAAGACAACATGGTTGCAAACTTCTTAACCATACAGCTACACCTGTGACAATCTAATATAATAATATTTATTCTTTCATTGCCCACGGGGGTGGTGGTGTTAAACATAGAGAGACAAACAAGGACAAAAGGATTAAGTCGATTACATCGACGACAGTGCGTAACTGGTACTTGTTTAATCGACTCCGAAACAATGAAAGGCGAAGTCAACCTCGGCGGAATTTGAACTCAGAACGTAATGGCAGACGAAATAACGCTAAGCATTTCGCGCGGCGTGCTAATGATTCTGCCGCTCGCCGCCTTTCTAATATTAAAACAAAATCAGGCACCAGCGTGTGTGTGTGTGTGTAAGAAGCTTGCTTCATAACCATATAGTTTCGGTTTCAGTCCTACCGCGTGGCACCTTGGGCAAGTGTCTTCTACTATAGCCTCGGGCCGACCAAAGCCTTGTGAGGGGATTCGGTAGACGGAAACTGAAAGAAGCTCGTCATATATATATATGTGTGTGTATGACTGGTGTGCTTATTTCCCCGTAACTTAGCGATTCGTCAAAGGCAAAAGAGACCGAGAGAATAATAAGTACTAGGCTTACAAAGAATAAAAATCCTGGGGGGCATGGTGTCGATTTCTTTGACTAAGGGCGGTGTTCCAGCATGGCCACTGTCAAATGACTGAAAACAAATAAAAGAATCAAAGAACAATACAATTCTGAGAGGTTTATTACTCGGAGTAAGCCTTAATAAACTCCCAACAGTTTAGCAATCAGCCACTTATTGCTTATCTTGTAAAATATATTAAAGCTTGCGGTAGAGGAAGAAGAAAATTCGATCTTTTTCTTTCTTCTGTTCTTTCTTGTTTTCTGTTTTTTTTTGTTTTGTTTTTCTTTTCCTGATAAAGTAGTGACAGGTCTTCTGTGACAGGCGGTTTATAATTCTATTGATTAAGAATAGTGAAACCAAGCAAAATGAAATCCGTCCGCCCATCTACCTGTCAAAATATTCACTCACCTAAATCTAATGCCTTGATACTGTGCAAAATGATTATTTTGAGAGCATTTATATGACAGAATAAGTATTGATTAATAAACCCAGAGTTCCTCATTTTCGTAATTTTCTATTTTGTCTCTTTTTTTTTTTTTTGCTTTGTTATTTTAGCTTATCTTTATATTTACTTCGCATTCAATGCTGTTCTTGCGAAATATTCCTTAAGTAAATAAACATCCTTATCACGAAATATTGAAGACTAGGAAAAAAGAAGAAAAAAGGAAAACGAAGAAGAGATACAACCGATTCTCACAAACTATTTACGTATCTACAACGAAAGACTCCCATTTGATTTTGATTTAATGCATTTACTTGTTCAACACATATATATACATACATATATACATACTCTTCTTCTCACAATAACACAGTGTCCATATTGGGGCAGATTTTTCATGCGTTTTGTCAATCATATCGACCTTCTCAAAATTCGTTCCAATCTGCTATTATTTTTAACAATATCTATGTATCAAGTCGCTAGGTTATGGACTCAAACATACTCGACGAAAATAACAACGACTTTTTTACATTAGTGTAAACATAAACTTCGATTTTGTATTTGATTTGGCAGCTTTTTCGATGTGAAATCTTGTGGAGTAAACCTGGAGGGCATGTCATTGATGAGATCGCGATTGGCGAAGAAAAGATGCTGACGGTCGTAGCTGATTGATTGATTGACGGAACAATTAATTAACGATCGATTAGACAATTAGTTAAATGGTTAAGCTAGCTGAAAATTGATGATGAAACAAGTGAAATAGAACCAATGCGTGTTTATCATTGGTG
>NC_142941.1:51476330-51481330 GCF_046866305.1 Octopus bimaculoides
TGTGTAATATATTATTCACATTGTTGTATAAGGATCTATATGTATATATATAAGTCTACATATATGCATACATAATATGAATAATATGTACTTATCAATATCTATCAAACAAAACAGATAATCAGATAGCTAGATAACTATTCCTCTCTCTCTCTCTCTCTCTCTCTCTCTCTCTCTCTCTCTCTCTCTTTCTCTACATATATACACACACTCACACATACAAACATATACGAAAGAAGCACGTCTCTTTGCTGTCGTTAACCGTCATATGTTCGCATCCAGGCATAAGTGTGTGTGTGTGTGTGTGTGTGTGTGTGTGTGTGCGTGTGTGTGTGTGCGTGTGTGTGTGTTAGCGTTTGTGTGTATTTGCGTGCATGAGAGTGTGTGTGTATGTGTGTTTCTGTAGGTGTGTGTTTGTAAAGGATTAAAAACAGACGCTTATGTCTACATACTTAAATCCCAGCATCAAATGCAACTTTATCTCCGCCATAAACTCCTGCACCCAGTTACCTTAAACATTGCAATGTCACAGGATAAACCTGATAGCATTGTTGATATTAGCAGCAGATTAAATCACAACTTTACGACCAGATACAGTAAGAATAGTAGGGTCTCACCCATCATATACATACATATATACATACATATATACATATGTATATATATATATATTTATATATATATATATATATATATATATATATATATATATATATATATATATATATATATATATATATATATATATATATATATATACATATATATACATATATATATATATATATGTATACATATATCTATGTCTATAGATATGCATGTGTTTTTCTATCTATCCATCTATATCTATGTAACTTTATAAATGTTTAGTTAAATGTAGACACACAGACACACACACATACACACACGCGCACATGCATACGAACACGCACACACGCACATATATATATAGTTAGTGATCGTGCTAATGGTGATACAGAGGATAGTGATGATGATGATGATGATGATGATGATGATGATGAATGACCACGATGACCAATACGAGGATGATGATGGTGGTTATACTTCGAAGGTAAATATATATATATATGTACACACACACACACATATGAAGATATATATATATATATATATATATATATATAGATAGATAGATAGATAGATAGATAGATAGATAGATAGATAGATAGATAGATAGATAGATAGATATTTCATTCACTGCCCTCAATAAACTATTAAACAGAGAGTGACACAGGAAAGAATTTTGGTTTATTTTTTTTTAAACGGACCCCCACCAAAAAACAAAAAAAAATGCAAAAAGAAAGAAGCAAAAAATAAAGAAAAAACGTAAAAGGAAAGAAAACGGACGAAAAGAAATGTAAACGGTAGAAGGGGAGAAAATGAAGGAAAACAGGAAGAGGAACAAGAAGAAGAAAAGCGAAGAAACAATTGTAATGTAAACATTGAAGTGTTGTGTGTTTCATCATTGGTGAGCTTTGTAAACATTCCGAGCGTTGTGAGTAAGATGGCCTCCATGGGATAAGTAAATAATATTATTCAGCCATTAGGTGAAATAACAACAGCAACACGAACAACGGCAATGATAATAATAATAATAATAATAATAATAATAATAATAATAATAATAATAATAATAATAATAATAATAATAATAATAATAATAATAATAATAATGAGGATGGTGATGATGATAGCTTGAAATTTTGGCACAAGTTCAGCAAGATCGGGATAGTGGTTAAAACGATTACATCGACCCCAGTGTGTAACTGGTACTTATTTTATCGACCCTGAAAGCATGGAAGGTAAAGTCGCCCTCGGTGGGATTTAATTAAGAAAGTTCAGAACGTGCTGACAGACGAAATGCCTTGTGCCTAGAGTAGCACGCCGGGCGAAATGCTTAGCGGTATTTCACCCGTCGCCACGTTCTGAGTTCAAATTCTGCCGAGGTCGGCTTTGCCTTTCACCCTTTCGAGGTCGATAAAATAAGTACCAGTCGAGTACTGGTGTTGATGGCAATTATTCCAGTGGTAATTGGTGCACTTGGCACAGCACCTAAAATGCTACCCAGGAGGGTGAGAGCTACTGGAATCGAGAATTGCAGTTTCGGCTTGAAGAAAAGTACCATCCTGTATTCTGCAAGAATTCTAAGAAAGATTCTTTCGATTTCAAGAGACTTGTTGCCAACAAACTTCAACACCAGCAACAATAGCAAAAAGAAAAAAAACAAAAAACAAAGAACAAACAAGCAAACTCTAATAACAACAACTGAAAAGAACAGCAACAACAAAAGTAACTATAACAGTAAACATAAGAGCAACAGCAGCAGCAGCAGCAATAATAACAACAAGGAATGCAACAAAAAAAAACAACCACAACAACGCAAACAATGACAGAAGCAACAACAACGAAATCATTAGAATTACCAGCAAAAGCAACCATAACGACAAGTAAAAAAAAACAAAACAACAACAAAAGCAGAAACAACAGCAGCCATAATACAACAATAACAACGGCGACAATAGCAACAGAACAACAACAACAGCAACAACAGCATTACAACATCAAAAACTTTAAGTATGTATGAAAGAAATCTTGACTACATTATATATTGCTATACAACCGAACGTTTGTTAGTGAATTGGTTTGTATCATATGCTAAAGATTATTCAGTGCAAATAGCTGAAATATTTCTTTATCAAATTACATTCTCCGTAGAGCTTGCATTTATATCTAAAGACTCTGACTCACTGACGAGATCGCCGCCATTTCATTATCATTATTATTATTATTATTATTATTATTATTAATATTATCATTATTAGGTGGCAGCGAGCTGGCAGAGTCGTTAGCACGCTGGACGAAATGCTTGGCGGTATTTCGCCCGTCGCTACGTTCTGAGTTCAAATTCCGCTGTGGTCGATTTTGGGGTCGTTAAGTTAAGTACCGGTGAAATTCTGGGGAGACTCCTCCTCAAAGCTTGTGCCTATAATAGACCGGCTCTACCATCTGTGTGTTCACATATTTTTCATGCATCTATTATTTTTCCCTCCTCCTCACCCGATTTTATGTAAGACCCTAAAGAAATCGTAACTTCTCTAAGTAAAGTCCCCTTTGCGACACTTCTATGCGGCAAGGAAACAAATCATCATCGTCGTCGTCGTCATCGTAATCATCATCATCATCATCGTTGTCATCGTCTTCGTCATCATGATCATCGTCTCCACCGCCCCACTCCCAAACACTTTATTTTCATTATCATCTGCACCACCACGACTATCGCATCAACACTACAACCACAAACAACCATATTACCACCACAACCTCGAGCACCACCACCACCACCACCACCACCACCACCACCGTCATCGTTATCGTTAATATCACAATTATCACTATTTTCGATACATCCTTCGTCTCTCCACCACCACCACCACCACCAATAACAACAACAACAACAACAGCAACGACATTAGAAACAATAACACCACCCCCTCTATTTTTACCACCACATCAACCAGCTTCACTATCATTAACACCAGCGCCGCCGCCACCTCCACCGCTACCAGCACCACCGCCACCACCACCAGCGTCACCACCATCGTCACTTCACTCCTCTTCCCGTTCTAATCAATGGAATCGCTTTAAGAAGATACGCAGTTGTTTACCGAATACAAACACTTCTCTTTAGTGTTAGGCGTGGGTAGAAAGGAGCAGTGTTTTGGGTAAAAGTACAAATATTGGAGCTTCAGATGGGAAGCTCTGATATTCTGCTGACATGCAACTTTTTAGTATTTATCTCTTTTTACAATCAGTATTTCTTTACATAGTTATCGGAGATTAGTTTTTATTGTTATATCTGTAGAGGTGCAATGGCCTAGTGGTGAGTGCAACGGACTTGCGGTCATAGGATCGCGGTTTCGATTCCCAGACCGGACGTTGTGTGTGTTTATTGAGCGAAAACACTTAAAGTTCCACGAAGCTCCGGCGGCTCTTGCTGTACTCTTTCACCACAACTTTCTCTCACTCTTTCTTCTTGTTTCTGTTGTATCTGTATTTGAAAGGGCCAGCCTTGTCACACTCTGCGTCATGCTGACTATCCCCGAGAACTACGTTAAGGGTACACGTGTCTGTAGAGTGCTCAGCCACTTTGCACGTTAATTTCAAGAGCAGGCTATTCCGTTGATCGGATCAACTAGAACCGTAGTCGTCGTAACCGACGAAGTGCCGTAGTATTGTTATATCTGTTTGGGAGAACGCGCACTCACATACTCGTGAACATGTGACTTATTTGTGTAGCAAGCATTCATCTTCGTACACGACTGGGCTCAAAGTGCACGACTGTAAAACTAATTCCCTTTTTTTACTATTTTAATTCTCCCACTTGATTTTTTTTTTTTTTTTTTTTTTTCAGTATGACTTGTCGACCACCACTGAAATTAATGAACCTTGTACATTCTAACAAATTGATACATAGTTTTAATTTCAAACTTACACCTTCTGTTTTGAATATTGAAACTTTTAACGATGTTTTTCTAATTTTAAACTTTTACCATTGATAAACAAAAAATATTGTTGAAACTAGTTTGGTATATATATAAATAAGTTTATTTTAAACATTTACGAGCTTTTGAAATTTAAGTGCATTTGAACCCAGTCGTGCACTTTGAACACAGTCGTGTACAAAGATGCATGCTTGCTACACAAATTAATAACCTTCACAGTTTCCAATACGGCAGTTTTCTATCAGTTTCTGTCTGCCAAAGCTTTTGTTTCACAAGGCTTTTGTAGGTTAGGGACCATCAACTCGAAACTATGTGATTGGGAAGTAAACGTCTTATGTCAGATCTATATATTTATAACACACACAAACACACACACATACACACATATGTATACATACCCCGATGTTGGACCGCTGAGCTCAAGTTTTTTTCATTCTCTCTCTGTTTATTTCCACTTATTCCTTTCTGTATAGGAGC
>NC_142941.1:51486330-51491330 GCF_046866305.1 Octopus bimaculoides
TATATATATATATATATATATATATATATATATATACATATATATATATATACATATATATATATATATATATATATATATATATATATATATATATATATATATATATATATATATATATATATATATATATATACATATATATACATATATATATATATACATATATATATATATATATATATATATATATATATATATATATATATATATATATATATATATATATATATATATATATATATATATGTATGTATCTTTTTGCCATTTGTCTCTCCCTCTCCGCCAGTGCCTTCCCTATCTCACTCTTCATAGTCTTTCTCTGTTCGTATACCTCTTTAGTTTTCTCTCTATTAATTTACCTCTGAAATATCCCTTTACACAGCACACATTTGAACCTACGATAGTCCCTCTTACTTTTTTCACCTCTGTCTCTGCTTTATCCTCCCTGTCTGTCTGTCTGTCTGTCTGTCTGTCTTCTGTCTCTATCTATCTATCTATATATATATATATATATATGTATATATATATATATAATTTAGAGAAAAGAACCACAGTTCTTGAACTCATCCATGAAAATCCACCACATATATATATAATATATGTGAAACTTAATTTAATTTTACTTCTTGATAAATTAAATTAAATTGCGTTTTTACCTGTAAATTTGGATTCTTATCCCTAATACATATATATATATGTATATATATATATATATATATATATATATATACCTGCCCTCCCCCACACGACACACGTATGTGTGCTTAGATATTCTAACTCTCTCTATTTGAATCTTTTCCCTTTCTCGGTCTCACAATCTCACACGCATCTCAGTAACTCTCTCTCTCTCCCCCTCTCGTTCTCGCTTCTCTCTGACTCACTCCACCACCTCCATTTTGCTTGTCGCCTGGTCTCCTTTCATTCTTACTCCCCATCCTCAACCTTTCACTCACATCATCCTTCCCCTCCCGCCATTACTCACTCCCCCTTAGCGCAACTGAAACTGCATTTCTGTTTCTTGATGACTCCTGACTCAAAAAGTGGTTTATTTTAATGCACGTTCCTTCGGTTCACAAAACATCCCCCCATTCACTCTCTCACTCTCTCACTCTCTCTCTCTCTCTCTCTGCCACTTTATATATGCACACATACATACATGCTTACATATATATGTATATATATATATATATATATATATATATATATATATATATATATATATATATATATATATATGCACACACACATATATATATATATATATATACACCGTACATCTATATATATATATATACATCTATACACGTATATATATATACACGCATACATGGACACACGCATATACATACATATATATATATATATATACATACATACACACGCATGCACACATACTATAGATGCTTTATGCTAGTTCTACGCCTACTCTGTCACGGTAACAAGAAAATCTGGTATATTTCACAGGTTTGCCGCGAGTTTTTAAGACGTACCTTTTTAAAAATAAAATCTTAGAATATTAATAAAAGCAAAATTACCTGAGGGTGTCTTTTTTTTTCAAGTGCAGTACCAGTGCATATATATTAACACACCTGTGTTGCACTTGGATATGCAGCAATGAGGATCCTGTTTATATTTTTTTATGCTTTGAAAGCATTTCTGTGACATGTATACTACGTCAAAGTGACATCATCTTAATTGTTCTAATCACAGCTATGCGGCTTTCGTAAGTTTGACCATTTTCTGGTACCTATCATATTCGTCGCCAATATTCTTGGACATTGAAACCAAAGAATTTGTTTCATCCACGGGTCAGATTGTTTTCAGCCTTTTCCCATACTCGGGTCAATCCCTTCGTTAATCTGGCTATATAAACTGTGTCAATCATTACATATACTTTCTATCTCTCTCTCTCTCTCTCTCTCTCTCTCTGTATATATAAATATAAATACACACATATATCCATGTGTGTTTATATATACATATATCCATGTGTGTTTATATATATATATATATATATATATATATATATATATATACTCAAATTGAAGCGTAATAAACTAGTGGCATCGCAAATTGTAGAATAATAAATAAAGTGAATATCTCTTGTGTGGAGAATGGAATGAGAACATTCTACAGGTTCGGTTCGATAGTCGAAGAATATTTAATGTGATGGTTAGTTATATATTCTTCGTTGGCTATTCACAATGTTGGATAGGATGCGTGTGAAGACAATGACCATACTAAAATTTAATTGAGTTTTCCAATATTTTATTAACCGGCATCGTTTATATTTACAAGTGTAAATCCAATAAATTAATGGAACAAAGTTCAGCGAGCATAATGGTTAGGAATATTCTGTATTACAACTTGCTGGTTAATATTATGGAAGTAGTGCAAGGAATTTAAATCACAGCTTATAAATTAATGTGCGTTGCTCAGCGTTACAAATTAAGATTGGTGCCTTTTGTTGAGTACGACATAAACATGTTACGTAAGAAAAGTGAAAGAAGGACAGAGACCAACTTGCTGAGCCAATTGACATAGATTCTCCTAGACGTTTGGGTGACTATTTGGCCTGAGGTTGAATTTTCTAGCTTTTATAGCTGTAAGCTACCCTTCTAGAAAGGTCGACAAAACAGTTTAGAGGTAAAATTCGCACACTTCCTTGGAAGTTTGCCTCGTCAACTATTGGCACTAAAACGACCGAGATGAGAACACTACTTCGAATATTAGTCAGCCGGTGTTGATTGGTCAGTCATAGGCGTTAATACTTTTATGACGAAACTTTTCCATTTAAAGAGAAACATTAGACGGTGTTCTTGATTAAGAAAATCTGAAAGCTATGGTTCAATAGTTTGCTAAGATCTCACTTCAAATATTAAAGATAAGACAGGCACCTGAAGGTCCTTGCTGGATACAACAGAAGGAATATTGGCACTAAAACGACCGAGATGAGAACACTACTTCGAATATTATATTTTATTTATCACAGATAATCTTAAAATACAAAAAACGATAGAGGCAATGATTGGGAGATGTTCAAATTTGCTACTGACTCTGATATCAGAAAGTGAATATATTTCTCTCTCTCTCTTTCTCTCTCTCTCTCTCTCTCTCTCTCTCTCTCTCTCTCTCTTTCTCTGTTTTCGCCACCGCCCTCACCTTCCCTATGCCTACTATTACTCTCACCCCACTATGAACAATAATAGAAGTGTCAATGAGTAGCAGTGAAAGAGGAGGTCGAAGTGTGACAGTGACCACAGAAATTAGTTTTCGCATTTATTATATTAGATATATATACATTCTCTCTCTCCCCACTCTCTCTCTCTATATATATATATATCTTTATATATCTGTGTGTATGTGTGTGTGTGTGTAACAATATATATGTATGTTAATAGGTATATAGCACTTTATGTGTATATCTCCGTATCTTGTCTGCTGAAGATAAGGTAGGACAATTCACGTGCTGATAACTGATAACGTCAACTGAGACCGAAACCCATTCTCCACAATTGTCCTTTTCTTTTCAGACGACCAGACAGTCTTTTCTTTAATGGCATCTGTTTTTAGATATTCTTTTTCAATTCGTTAGATTATGTCCCTTCCTCATTTATATTTCTACCAACGGTTTGGTCTATCTTATGTATAAGGAGAGATAATTAGAAGGAATCAAGAACTTAATTTCTTCTCTTATTCAATATACTCCTCTTCGTCTCTGCTGGTCGTTCTGAGTTGTCTCTTGGTTCATTTTAGTTTTATACACACATCATAAAGCATATTTACATATGCATAGGCGCACGTGTGGCTGTGTGGAAAGAAGTTTGCTTCCCAGCTACATAACCACATGGTTCTGGGTTCAGTCTCACTGCGTGGCACCTTTAGCAAGCGTCTTCTACTATAGCCTCGGGCCGACCAAAGGCTTATGGGCGGATTTGGTAGACAGAACCTGTCGTGTGTGTGTATATATATATATATATATATATATATCTTTAGTCTTTAATCTTTAAATTGTTTCAGCTTTAAAGCTGTGGTCATGCTGGGGTACCACCGTTGACTGTGCTACACCATTATTTTAAACCGCCTCTGATATGTGGCATTTGATACCGCTGCTCTCGTATTTCCTGCCGTGAGATAAGCTCATTTGGAAACCTTGATGAGAGGAGATCCAGTTTTGTTTTGAAGACACATCCACGCCATGTAGGTCTCTCAGGCATTTTAGAAGGATATTGAAGGGCTGTGGGCCCTTGAAACCCAAGCTGTTGCAGTATCTGTTCCTGTATTTTGATGGAGATGCTGGGATCTTTAGCAGTGCCTAGTGGCGCCCCGTTCTGCTGTTTGTGAAACTTTCAATGCCAAAGTTTGGTACAAGGCCTTCCAGGATTTTCCAGATGTATATCACTGCATATCTTTTCCGCCTTCGTTCTAGGGAGAAGAGTTTTAATTCTTTTAGTCTTTCCCAATAGCTAATACGCTGCATCGAGACGATTTTCTTAGTGTAGCTTCCTTGAATCGCTTCGAGCTCCACCGTTAATTTCATATTGTGTGGTGACCATATGTGTGTGTGTGTTTGTCTCTCATTACCGCTTGATAATTGGCGTCGTTGTGTTTACGTGCACATAACGTTGTGGTCCGGTAAAAAAAAACAAAAAAAAACGATAGAATACTACCAAGCTTAAAAACGTAAGTACTGGGGTCAATTAATTCGACTAAAAACTCTTGAAAGCCAATATAATGAGTGAAACAAGTAAAAGATAAAAGATACTTGCACAATCTAACACAGCCACACGGACCGTTTCGGGCCTCCGTTGAAAGGCGTTGCGTCATATAGTAACTTCCCGTTAATTTCGCAGTTGAAATCACACCGAAGATGACTCTCCTTTTCATCTTGGGTGTAGTGGGGTGCGATAAAAAGAAATATCATTGGTAAATTAGGGTAGGAGATGGGTTAGGGTCCATACAAAAACGCTTGGCCTTTTACAAATGTTAGACATCTT
>NC_142941.1:51496330-51503830 GCF_046866305.1 Octopus bimaculoides
CAAAGAGGAAAAATTCGGTTGTGACAGAGACTGTTGGCAGCTCATATATTGCTAGAAATAAGAGTTAAACCCTTGGAATTGAGTTCTTCAAAGAGCGTCTGGACAAATTTTACTCTGGGCCACTAGATCATAGGTTCTCAAAGTGGGCGCTACTGCCCCCCGGTGGGTGCTACTGCCCCCCCCCCCCGGTGGGCGTTGAGACGTTGCAGGTGGGCGCTGGTGCGTAAGAGGACGGTGTGGTTGGGAGAGCGGTAGAGAAAAAACGAGGCGTTGGGAGGAACGTAATGAATTGGAGACGCTATGAATTTATTATAATATTATTATAGTATTGTATACAAATTATATAATATATTAAATATCAAATGATACATAATATATTTAAATTAGTAAAATATAAAATATTTATACATAAAAATAGAGGTGGGAGTGCTGAGGGTATTATGTGGTCATGAGGGAGGCGAGGCAACGGCCCAGAATGTTTGAGAACCTCTGCACTAGATGATCCCACATAGCAGCAGGAAGCACAAAGAAGAGTGGTTGCGTCCAACTGGCTTCTTCAGCAGAAATTGTACAGAAAAAAAAAGCTTTAACATCCTGAAAAGTGGTGTTCCAGCATTATATATATGTTGTTATATTTCTGGAATGCTTATATTTTGCTAATTAAACACACGCACTATAGTACGAATGTCTAATTGGCAAAATATGAGCATACCCAACTATAACAAATTGTTTCAATACACGATTTCGCATTAAGAATCTTGCAAAACAAATACACAAACGTATATATATATATATATATATATATATATATAGTATATTAGGATTTGGATTTCTCTCCTAATGCTCTTCCTGCAAACTATAGTCTGGCCATGAGCAGAATAATTCAACTGGTTTCGCCAGATAAAGCTATTTTGGTAAATGTTAATTAATTCCTGAACAACTTCCTTTCTTTCGAATGCGTGGAGAGAGATAGAAAGAGAGAGAGAGAGAGAGAGAGAGTAAAAGAATGAGAAAGAGAGAGAAAGAGAAAGAAAGAAAATGGGAGAGGGAAGAAGAGGGGCAGAAAGAGGATATTGGGATATTGATAATTAAATATAATTGATATTCTGTGAATATTTTGATCTAGAATATCTACGTAACTAAGTTAATTACACCTAGGAGAATTAATTGTTGCTAAAATATGACAACAAAAGAAAAGCAAAACAAAACCCCAAAATTTAACCAGCGAATGTCTAATTGTACCGTATTATCGCTTATTATTATCATATTATCTTAGGGCAGTGAAAAAAAAAATGGAAAGAAAGATACCTCGTGGAATGTGTTTCAAATTTTCTCCGTCTGGTTTCAAATCCCGCTCAAGTCAACTTTGCATTCCTCCTTTGGTAATCAATAAAATGAAATACCAATCAATTTCAAGGTTGAATGATATCGATTAACCCTTAACTAGTAACATGGAATTCAGTACAAGCTGTTCCATGGTCTGGTCGTCGGCGACTAAACCGGCACCTGCACTAGGCTTGCCTGGTGAGGAGGATTGCTAGAAACCCAGCAGGACTAAAAGCGCGATTTATCAAAAGAACGGACGAAACTAGTGTAGGTTCAATGACTATATAGCAATATCAGAGGATCTCAGAAATTTCAGGCTGGTGTCCGGCGTGCTGGAAGACGGACACCAACGCTATATTATGGTATTTAGCCAGTGTGTGTTTGTGTTCCTTTATACGCTATTATAAAAACAACGAGAGAGAAATAATCTTAAAGACAGAGGTGACGAAAGGATGGAGGAGGGGAGCAGAGCAGAAGAAGAGAAGTGAGAGGAGGAGGAGGAGGAGGAGGAAGTGAAGGAGGATTGGGGAAAATGAGGGAGTATCATGGGAGATGTTATACAAACGAGGAATTTACTCTTTTACTGGAGCACCGCTAGTGAAATTTGTTTAATTTTTATTTTAAACTCATTTCATTGTTTTATATAAAATTATGAAAATATTTCGTAAAAGATAAAATTATGATTATTGTATGCGTTGTATGGAAGTAGAACACCCCTATTGGTTGACTCCTAATGGACTGTGCCACAATATAAATGGACATACGCAGAGAACCTTCAGGAGAGTAAGGCTGGGAGTTGCGTATTGTCGACGGTTATCACCAGTACATTAAGTAGAACGATTTGCGAGGACTTTATTATTATCCCGTTATATCGTACATTGAACGTGCGATACAACAGTATTCATGCCATATTTTCTGATATTGCCAATGGTTACGAAAGTTTTATTTCCAATGGTACCCGTCATGTGACGCGGAACTTCTTATATAATTCATTGGAGTAAAACCACACACCGACAACGAAACAAGAAATTAGGGAGTTAAATAAGATATCTGGTGAAGGTAGTTGGTGTGTGTGTGCATTTGTGTGTGTGCGTGTGTTTGTATACACATGCACGCAAACACACGCACACACACATACATATAGGAAAACAGATAATGATCTAGAAAGATTTCTATCTATCTATGAATGCATGTTGCCTATTATAAATAGTTAGATAGATATGTGTATGTATATATATATATATATATATATATATATATATATATATATATATACACTTTCTCTCTCGCTCTTCCTCTCTCACCTTCTCTCTCTCTCTCTCTCTGTATATATATATATATATATATAAATATATATGCTCGCACACAAAGAGAAAAAGTGAGGAAAAGCGAAAATGAGAGTGACAGTGAGCGAGAGAGGAAGAATAGAAAACGACGACAATAAAATCTCGGCTTATATCAACAAATACGAATTTGAAAATTAAACGGAAACGATTTTGAGAATTTCGAGAAGGTTATACAATTCCAAGAATAATGGTGGGCAGTGAATCATGCATTAAATATAAACGGAAGAAATATGTTTTCCATTGTCTTTAATTCAATAAGAAAGCATATTTTCATGGTTCTACAATATATCTTAAGAGATTTCATACACGTTCAATGTTTCGCTTTAAAAGCATTCAGTAATATATTTGAAAGGAAACCATAACGAAATAACAGCCATGTTAAACCAGGCTATTTGCCGCATTTTAGTTAAATCTTTTTAAATTTCGAGCTCGAATCCTGCTGAAGAACTATTTATTTATTTATTTATTTATTCAGTCACACCGTTGGCACTCGGTCGGTTACGACGAAGATCGTTTCTGTTCAATTTGGAATAGTCTACTTGTGAAATTAACGTGCAAGTGGAGAACTGCGTTCAGCGTGACACAGAAAGCGACAAGGCTGGTCCTTTTGACTTGCAACTACAATTCGCTTTTGCCTGCAGAGTGGACTGGCGCAACGGGAAATAAAATGTGTCACTCAAGGACGCAACGCGGCACCAGGAATCGAACTCACGAGCGTGAGCCGAATACCCTGGCCACCTGAAGCAGGTCAAACGTAAATGATATCGGTACGACATCGATTTTCCGGAACCTTTGATCCCAAAGCCGTTCTGGATTACTGATGCCCCCGAACTTGCGATGGTTCGTTCTTACTCTAAACTGAACGAGTATTAAACGGGTTCCGGGTTCAGCCCCACTCCGTGGCGCCTTGGGCAAGTGTCTTCTGCTATACCCCCGGGCCGACCAAAGCCTTCTGAGTGGATTTCGCATTCATGTATGTACGTATGTATGTATGTATGTATGTATGTATGTATGTATGCATGCATGTATGTATATATTCATATACACTCTCACAAACACACACACACACACATACACAGATTCACATATTTACATATATATTGATACACACACATACGCACACACCCCTACATATCATATACGATATAGTACATTCCCATATAAAGGGTGTTTTATTTTTTCACAGATGTGATACATCTGGAAATAAATTTTCGTTTAAGCATTGAAGAATGTGATTTTTACGAAATTTGCTTGCTGGCATTTTCTATTTATAGTGAGCGAATCGGCCTCATAAGCGGTCCCACCATTTTCTATACTATAGAAGTGGATCTCAATCTGGGATCACATGTCCCTTGGACTCCATACAAGTTTTAATTGTTAAAAATCATGTACAATAAATCGAATATACACGAGATATTTTATCAATATCTTTATAGAATTCCTAATATTATAATATTTAATTATAAAAATGTAAAGGGATTTTTCAAAACCTCAAATGGCTTGAGGGCTGGACACTAGAGTACAATAAAAAAAAGTCAAAGGGCCTATAGGCAAAGAGTGGTTGAGAACCACAGCCCTTTATAATCTCAATAGTTAATCCGCATCCTGGCCAGAACGATTGCGCCAAATCACGAATAAATAAATTTAATTCTAGTGATACGTAATTATTATTATATTCTCAAATCGCGATAAACGTGAAGCAACGTAAAATTAATTTATCAAAGAAAGCGATATGTTGTATAAATTCTCAACCGAAGCATTTAACCAATTGTTACATTATTCAACCCCCAGCACCACCACCACCACCACCACCACCACCAGGCAGCTACTTCCTTCGATATTCTCACACCAGTTCGGTTGTATGACGTTGAGTCATTCCTAAATTGTAACCCGAAACCAATTCTCTAATGCCGTTCTCCAATTTAAGCTAACACCAAATCACTAATATAACACTAAAACCATGGTCCTAATGGGATCTGACACAAATTTTCCATTCTCTCAAATTATGAAAGCATTACCTTGTATGGTTTATATTGATACAATGTACACGCACACGCACACGCACGCACACACACATACACACACATGCGCGCGCTTACATACAATCACACGAATACCCTAACGCACAGACAATGATATACACACATACACACCCAATATATACATGCAAATATATGTGTATGTATGACTCTCTTTCACGCCCTCTTTCTGTCTGTCTCCCCCCTCTCTCTCTCTCTCATATGTATATACATACGTACATACATACGGATTGCCTATATATTTCTACGCGTACACATCTCCCTTTGTATTCAGGTTTATATCTGTGTATACATGCATACGATGCATTTAGGTCTCTTTCTCTCACGCTCACTCTCTCCTCCCTCTCTCTCTCTCTCTCTCTCTCTCGATGCATACACATATATATATATATATATATATATATATATATATATATATATACATAAATACATACATATATATACATATATAAATATACATACGTTCATGCATACATGCATACACACACAAATATATTTATACATATATCTACATACATGTAAATATATTATATATATATATATATATATAAATATATACATGCATATAAATATATCATATATATATATATATATATATATATATATATATATATATATATATATATATATATATACTTATATATATATATTTAAGTATATACATACATATAAATATATATATATATATATATATATATATATATATATATATGTAACATGGTATATATATATATATATATATATATATATAAACATACACACACACACATATATATATACGTATATATATATGTGTGTGTGCATGTTTATATATATATAAACATATATATATGTTATATATATATATATATACCATGTTACATATATATATATATATATATATATATATATATAAGTATATACATACATATAAATATATATATATATATATATATATATATATATATATATATATATGTAACATGGTATATATATATATATATAGATATATATATATATATATAACATATATATATGTTTATATATATATATAAACATACACACACACACATATATATATACGTATATATACGTACTTAGATATATATGTGTATATATAGGTATATATGTGTGTATGCGTGTATGTATGTTCGTATACTATCACGTATACATATTTTTATGTCTTTCATTACGGTTAGACACAAACAGACAGACCAATTCTCGCAGCAGACAGTACACCAAAACCATTACCCAAAATATTCTAGCTTCCAAAATTGTTTCAAATTGTTGCAGACAATTAGCAATGAAACTACACTAAAACGGAATTAATATCTTACCATTCTTAAAAGTAATAACACGAGTGCCAGCAAGCAACGTCCATTTACGACTTCTTGTTTCTGTCACGTTCCGCTTTAATAAACTCTGAGGCTGTGAAACGCAGCTCCGATTGTTTCGTAAAGAAGTTCGCTTCGCAAGTATCGGAGTTTAGATGTGATCTCACTGCACAAACTTCGTCTGTCACACTCTTGAATCAACTAATGACTTGTGAGCAGAAGTTGGTAGATGGAAACCACGCAAAACACCGCTATATTTGGCTAAAAAGAAATGAAGCCAGGTTGGAGAGGTGATGTGTGGTCATGCGGCAAACATTGGTTTCTTATGTGGTAACTCAGGCGTACATGTCTCCAGAATTTGAAAGGTGTTTTTGATCACGAGATAAACACGTTTGTCAGCTCATCGTTTAGCCGAGACCGTCCATCTTTGTTTGAGGACCCATTTTTTTAAAGAATAAATTACTCATCGAAACCGTTCACATTCTATAAAAATTTTCCTCCATCACCGCATCATTTTTTTTTTTCTGGCTATCATTTTGATACACCTTGAAATATTTTAGCACTAACTTAAGTATTGAGAATGACGTATTTTATTTATTTATATAAATGTCCAAAATTACAGCAAGTAATAAAAATCTTTACAGAAGCGAATAGAATATAAAAGAACAAACAGAACGAAATAAACCAGAACACAATGGGATAAACCAGAATACAATAGAAGGCAATATAAACAAATATCTTAATATTTTCCTTTGCTGTCGTGTGTGATACGTAAACAGAAATACCACTTGACAAAGCTTCAATATTAAATTGTAGAAAATAAAATAGATGACGTAGATAATCAATATGTCTTCAAAAAGAAAGTCGGAAAATAACAAAATACAGAATTCTCAGTATATATATATATACAATTTTCAATGAATACAATTGAACTCAAAACATTTTCAGATCGTTCGCTCATTCAACGTGGTTACAAAACAGCGCAAGAAATCTATTACTAAAATTGACTTCTGTTGTCTTTGGAAACCCGAAATCTTAATCTTCGAGACTTTATTTATAAAGAAATACATCTTTTTGTAGATATAAAAGGAAAAATACAAATGTGTATGTGTGTGTGTGTGTGCATAGATGTATGTGCGCTCGTGTGTATACATACATACACACACACACACATATATATATATATATATATATATATATATATACACACATACTCACACACAAATATATACGTATATGTATATATGTACATATGTGTGTGTGTGTGTGTGTGCGGGTGTGTAGATTCTTTAGACTATTTCATCAAACTGGATGTGCTGCTGCTAAAAAATTTCTATCATGGTTCTGACTAAATATCTGGCGATAAACCATAAACGTACATGAATACATACCACAAATACATAAAACATGCATACATGTATATATATACATATATAGATACATAGATTATATATATATATATATATATATATATAT
>NC_142941.1:51508830-51518830 GCF_046866305.1 Octopus bimaculoides
TCAAGCTGTTTCACTTCATTGATCCTGTTTCTGTTAGTGGTGGAGACATGAACGACATCTCACAATTCCATTCCTGTTCCATAGAAATTGGTGCATGAGTAAGAATTCCATAATTTGATAGCTGCGTAAGTCCTATTGAAATATATTTTACTTAGAACGTCAAAGACGCCTACAATAGCACATTAAAAAATCTCTCAGGGGAGTATTAATCTAACGGAAGCTAAAAATCTAATTATCAGTCTCTTAATGTCTTATAGTCAAACGAACGAAGATATTAGGAGATTCAGCAAGAGAATAAACCGCCGTAAAAGCTAGTAGCTTTTGTAGTTTTTAACGCCGGTTAAAACTGCTCTTTATTCCATCACCGCTACCACCACTACAGCTACCACCACCAGCGCCACCACCAGTAGAGTGAAGATAATTTGATACAATCGTTTTATGTAGAATGCGTGGGATCAGAGCACAAGAAATTTAGCCATTCTCCAAGGAGTTAATGTCAACAGACAAACTCTTGCATATCTTACCCCTGTTTCATTTGATTTTAAAAGGGCTAATAAAGAAACAAATTTTCAAGTTTTTCATATCTTTTAGCATAATCCACAGAGAACTAAGAGCCAAGATATCGTTTTCTTTTGCTACTAGAAGAAAATATCCTGGAAAAAGTTTTAATTTATAGACACAAAAGGTTTGTTTTTGAACTGGCGGCACACTGGTATATCTCTCAGATATGAAAGCTTTTAGCCAGCATCAGTAAGTCAGAGATTACGGAAATTATAGACATTTACAGAAAATAAAAAGAAAATAACAAAAATGAATAAATAAAGTGACTAAGAGCTATGGAATCTATGTTTGAAGTATATTCTAGCTTAATAATAAACTTTATCACTTTCTATCGGAATTTTCGTTTTATGATATTACATTTTGTCAATTAAATCAGTGTTTATCAGAATGGAATAACTGCTCTTACATCTAGGACAGTTTTGCTCCAATACAGACATAGATCCAGACTACATCACCAACCCCAAACGGCTTCCCGACTGAATGACCTGAAATCGTCAACAAATACATACATACTCCAACCTCTTCCTCACGGACTAGTTCGCTGCTGTTTCTGTCTTTAATTCTTCTTTTATGCTAGTCTCTACTCTTCGCATTGCTGGTCTCGTAACAACCTCTACTTGGATATATTCAACTCACTCGTCTCTAATGTTTTGTTGCCTACATTTTGCCTAATCCTCCAACTCTCTCTGCCAGAACGTCGGCCCTTTGGTATTCTTGATCTGTCACCTGTTTCTTTTTTCTTTCCGGACAACTAGCGTAGCTAAAGGGAGAGCGGACCAGCCTGGCACTTTTAAAAGGGAAGCACTTTTGGGTCTGTTGTCGGCAATATTTGCTTTTTGTGGGGTCCGGGGGCGACACACAATCTAGCTATGCTAGTGTTCCGGCCACAACACTAACTACTTGTTTTCCGAACATAGCAGTTCCGCACTGAAATAAAATATGATAAAAAAACAAAGGCATCGGAGGGGTGTTGCACACCCCACGTACACACAAGGATAAAATAAAACCTAATTTAATTAACATAGGCTGTGGTAGAGGGCACTTGCCCAAAGGATGGGGAAATTGTTTTGGTCCACGACACTCCATGGACCGTAAGTAAGGCATGTGTAAAATTTTAAAAAATTAATAAGAACTCATCAGTAAACTAAATTCTGGACGCTTGTAATTTACATTCGTCATGAACACCATCGTAGCCTGGGTTGAATAGGGAAAAGGTTAATGAAAGAGCAACTGGATGAATTACTTAATTTTGTTTATGTGGCATCTGAGTCTACGAATGGTTATAGGTAAGTTGGTAGGTTTGCAGGCTCGCATTAACGAAGAAGCCAAACATAACTGGTGAATTTTAATAGGTGCAGCTGCACGTGTTCCGCTAATTGTAAGCAGATGCCACTTTTATACATCAGAATATTGGATTGTAGAAACGTTGATGGTACAAACGAACGTTGTGCTGCCTGGTTCTATTTCCTACAAGTGCTCAGTGAAACATCCAAACCCAGGATTGGTAACAAATGACAAAAAAAAAAAAGCAAGAACGAGAATAAACATGGAGTCTTAAACATTGGCTACATGCCGAGCAGTTTCCTTATACTATTACACTAGCCCGTGTGTGTGTGTGTGTGTGTGTGTGCGTGTGTGTGTATGTGTGTGCGGAGAGGGTGTGTGTATATGTATGTATATTTGTGAGTGCTGTAGTTAGAAAAGTGATGCAGTTTACTTGAAGTAATGTGGAAAATGCAGTATATCGAAAAGTTATAAAAGGCGATAGCATTGTAGATAGAACAATAACTATAAGAATAAGGAACGAAACAGAGAGAGAGAAAGAGAGACAGAGACAGAGAGGAAGAGTGAGAGAGAAAGAGAAAGGGAGGGAGATTAGGAGGAAGAGAAAGAGAGAGATTAGAATGAAGGAGAGAGAGAGAGAGAGAGAGAGAGAGAGAGAGAGAGAGAGAGAGAGAGAGAGAGAGAGAGAGAGACGAAGATAGAGAAAAATTACGAATCCATTTCCTTCTTTTAAGCTTTGAAAAAGCGTTTTTTAACTCAAAATATTTGAACTAATTAACTATTTCTAAAGCTGCATTTCAACATCTTTGTATTGTTATCTTAGGATATTTAATTATATCCTAATGTTCAAGTTACATTACTATCACCTACCTTAACTCACCGATTTCAACACAACACACACGTACATGCACACACACATATATCGTCTATTATACATAACACACACACACACACACACACACACACACACACACACACACACACACACACACACACATATATATATATATATATATCTTCTATTATACATTATAAATTCATATATATTAATATATATTCTGTTATAAATTACATGTGTGTGTGTGGGGGGTGTATCCTATACACTTTCTCTAACTTATCACCAGATCTGAAATATTTGTGCATATCTTATATATTTCACGCACCACGTTGAAAGCTGATCACGTGTAAAATGCGTATGTTATAATAATATGCGTGACTGTGTGGAAAGAACCTTGCTTCCCAACCATATAGTTCCGGGTTCAGTCCCACTGCGTGCCACCTTGAGCAAGTGTGTTCTACTATAGCCTCGGACCGACCAAAGCCTTGTGAGTGGATTTGGTAGACGGAAACTGAAAGAAGCCCGTCGAGGATATGCATTCTGTGTTTATTCTTTTATTCTTTCACTTGCTTCAGTCATTTGACTGCGGCCATGCTGGAGCACCGCTTTTAGTCGAACGAATCGCCGCCAGGACTTATTCTTTGTAAGCTTAGTACTTATTCTACCAGGCCCTTTTGCCGAACCGCTATGTTACGGGTACGTAAACACACCAACATCGGTTGTCAAGCGATGGTTGGGTGGGACAAACACAGACACACAAATATATCTACGCACAAACACACACACACACACACACACATATATATATATATATATATATATATATATATATATATACGACGGGCTTCTTTCAGTTTCCGTCTACCAAATCCACTCACATGGCTTTAGTAGGTCCGAGGCTATCGTAGAAGGTATTTGCCCAAGAAACCACGCAGTGCGACTGAACCCGGAACCATGTGGTTGGGAAGCAAGCTTCTTACCATACACCCACGTCTGATTTGTGTTTTCGTGTCTTTGTTTGTCCTACACCACTTGAGAATCGGCGATGGTTTGGTGACGTCCCCGTAACCTAGTAGTTCCTCAAAAAACACCAGGTTGTAAAAAATGTACTGAGGCCGATCCATTCGGATAAAGGTTCCTGAAGGCGGTGCCCCAGCATGGCCGTAGTCTACTGGCAGAATCAAGTAAAAGATTGGAGATAACAGATTCTCCAACTTTCGTTTCCATAGCATCTCATCCTGCCAAATAAGCCATTGAAGTTACCACCGTATCTGAATTATTTGTGCATATCTTACATTATTCATGCGCTAATTAGAAAGCTCATCACGTTTGAAATGCTTATGTCGCAATAATAGGCTTATATAAACTACACAAGCATTAGAGATATATAGATAGTAGTTAATGGTTTCCAAGGTAATGAACATTTAAGTTTAACATCGTTTTATTCAGAGAACACAAAGTATATATACGATATGGTAAGATAGTATCTATTCTAAGATGGTATCTATTCTAGGATACAGGAACAGCATAGCCGAACGGTTAAGAACGTTCGTTTCGTATTCCTGATGTCTCTGGTTCGATCTCGAACAGGAGATTTATTTTTCTTTTACTTAACTCAGTCGTTTGACTGCGGCCATGCTGGAGGTCCGCCTTGAAGAATATTCACCGAATGAATCGACCCCTGTAACTATTTTTTTTAAAGCCTGGTACTTATTCTATCGGTATATTTTGCTGAACCGCTACAAGAAATTTAAACACACCAACACAGGTTGTCAAACGGTAAGGCGGGGGTGAGACACACAAAGTCTGTCTGTGTGTCTGTCTGTCTCTCTGTCTCTATCTCTCTCTCTCTCTCTCTTTCCCTCTCCCTCTCTCTCTCTATGTCTCTACCTCTCTGTCTTTTTTTAGCACGATCTCTTTTGATCAGAGTTTTATTTTTCTCTTTTTTTTTCTATTTTCGAAAAGAAAAGCGCAACATTTTATTTTGTTCCTTCTGTGTTCGGCCCTGTGTGGCTAATAAAGAAATTTATCTCTCTCTCTCTCTCTATCTATCTATCTATCTATCTATCTATCTAACTTTATATCTTTGTATTTACCACTACCAAACAAAATAGCGCCATCTCTAACGCCACCACCACCATTCCCACAACCAACACACACACACACACTCACAAACGCGCACTACTACCAGCAATACCATCCAAACCCGTACCATCTCTAGCATCACTACCACCACCAGCTCCACCATGAACACCCACCACCACCACCACTACCACCGTCACCATCGCCACCATCACCATAGTCGTCGTCGTCGTTTTCGCCATCATTAACATCATCACCGTTTCCGTCCTGGCCCTTTTTAACCGGTATTACCGTCGTCATCAGTATCATCATCATCATCATCATCTTCATCAGCTGCAGCGGGGCTGATAACAGCATCACAATTCTTCTTCTTCTTCTTCTTCTTCTTCTTCTTCTTCTTCTTCTTCTTCTTCTTCCCTTCCTCCACCTCCTCCTCCTCTCCCCCTCCTCCCCGTTCTTCAACATCTCGGGTGGAAAGAGAAGAAACCGTCAGCATTACATGAGACACCGTCCCCCCCCTTCTCCCCCCCCCCCGCCGAGAGAAATTATGTAAATGTTGGCAGAAAATGAAGGAAGTGCGCTAAGCTAGATGGGAAAGCTTCACATTGGCTCCGTCAACATCAGCTGCAGATAACAACGACAACAACAACAACAACAGTAACAATAACAACAAGCATCATCACCACCACCACCACCACCACCAATAATAATAATAATAATAATAATAATAATAATAATAATAATAATGACAATAATAATGATAATAATGATAATGACAACAACAATTGCAACAACAATGAACCCAGAAAGCAAAGCAAACACAAAAGCTCCGAAAAGAAGCAAATTGAGATTAAAAAAAAAAAGACAAGACGTATAAAATATACAAAATTCACCATAAATTTCTGTCATGTGAAGATATTGATTTCTGTTTCTGGGACGTTTTGGTTAAATTGTGAGGGGAAGCGATAATAAGCAATGGAACCGAACCTTGATATGTGGCTACTAATTATTTCTTTGATCAACACACCACCGCCGCCACCACCACCACTAGCAGCAGCAGCAGCAGCAGCAACAGCCCGATCGCCATGTTTAGCAGTGTTCAGAGCCATCTGTCACCATGTTAGAGACGAAATTGTCACAATGCCGACCCCGATCCGTCTGTGATTGAATTAAAAAAAGAAAAAAAGAAATAAAGAAGAAATTAGTTGTAGGCGTAGACGTGGCTGTCTGGTAAGAAGCTTGCTTCCCAACTACATGATCCAGTGTTCAGTCCCACTGTGTGACACATTGCCTAACTGTCTTCTGCTCTAGTCTCGGACTGACCACAGCTTCGTGAGTGGGTTTGGTAGGCAGAAACCATAAGAAGCCCGAAGGCGGCGAGCTGGCAGAATCGGTAGCACGCCGGGCGAAATGCTAAGCGGTAATTCGTCTGCTGTTACGTTCTGAGTTCACATTCCGCCGAGGTTGATTTTGCCTTTCATCACTTTTCGGAGTCGATAAATTAAGTACCAGTTACGCATCGGGGTCGATGTAATCGACTTAATTCCTTTGACTGTTCTTGTTTGTCCCCTCTGTGTGTAGCCCCTTGTGGGCAGTAAAGAAATAAGAAACCATAAGAAGCCCGTTGTGTTCGATTAGTATTTGCGAGGGAGGTTATCGGTCCCATCTCTAACATTATGTGATACAAACAGACCCGGGTCTCTAGGTGGTTACCCATCTTCAGTGTGTGTCAATCACTGGCTAGTGATAAAGAACTCATTCCACTCGCAAAATACGATATCCTCTTTTTTCTAGCGACACGCTCACGCTGATCTCGTGAAGAGATAGATCAATTATATTAAATCACTGATACACACACGCTCATGGTGGAGCGTACGTAAACATCCATACACAAGAGGTACACATGCCCACCAGACACACACACACACACACATGAAAATGGTTTCATATACCGGCACAAGGCCCAAAATTTGAGAGTGGGACTAACTCGATTATATCGACGTCAGTATTCAAATGGTACTTATTTTATCGATCCCGAGGGACCAAAGGCAAAGTCGAACCCGGCGGAATTTGAATTCAGGCTGTAAAGACCAACAAAATGCCGCTTTTAACGGGAATGCTAACGATTTGATCAGCTCAACGCCTAAAACATAGACATAACACTGAAACCGAATGACGTCTGTAAGCCGATTTACTCACGGATTATTTACGCATAGTTTTGAAATTTTATATACATACATACATACATACATACATACATACATACATATATATATATATATATATACTCTATTAAAAGGGAGCAAAAATATCACAAAAACTGTTATTCAGAGTTTCACGTACCCGTTCGTCGGACAGTTTTGTTTAGAATACATTTATGTGTGTGTGTGTGTGTGTGTGTGTGTTTTAAACGTCCATCCATCCATGTACACATCTATGTACTCAGGCATGTACATATACGAATACGCGCGCGCGCACACACAATACATCAATCTATCTATCAAATCTCTCACTCTCCATACTCCCTCCTGTTTACCATTCAGATATGTTTCAATCGTTGGACAAAACCTCAACGAACAGCTCAACCTTGACCTTGCCAGTTATCTATACATATATATACATATACATATATGCATGTATATATATATATCGGCTAATTAGTTTTCTTTTATTATCTATGTATTTATTTTGTTGTTGTTTATTGAGGGTTATATATATATATATATATACATTGTGTGTCTTTTTGGGTTCCGAAATCAATATCAGGCGTCGGATTGAGTGACTGAAGGTCGCAGGGTGGAAGTGATTACAATCCAATTTTGGCAGAAGAGATCGGGTGTGTGTGTTTATGCGAGTGGCATTGTTTGGTTTGTGCGCATGTATATGCGTATGAATTCATGTGAATGAGTGGATTTGCCTTTGTATGTGTGTATATGAATACATACTCACATAATTTATATATATATATATGTATGTATATATACATGTATGTATGTATGTTATTGTATATATGTACATGCATGTATATATACATAAGTGTGTGAAAGTATGTATCAAAGCGTGTGTAGGTGTGGATGTATATGGAAGTGAATGTGTTTGATTGTATATATATGTGGCTGTCTAAATCTCTGTTTCTGAATTTGTGGATAACAAAAATTCTGAACTGCGGAAGAAAATATTGCCGTATGACGATGTATGTAATAATCTGAGTATATAAAACGGAGCCCTTCACGCAGTCGATATATAATGCCCAGTGAGGTCTTCAACATACTGTGTCCGAAGAATAGTGTCTCTCAACTTGAGTAGCGACAATAATTTGTCGGAGAAGCATATATGCAAATTTGTTACAAGTTTAAATATGCCTTAAGCAGATTCGAACCTGTAAGGTAGCTATTCACTGTATCTTGTCGTGGAGATAAATTACTCGCTGTAGACAAAGAGGTGTAAATACGCTAAGTCAGTTCGGAGAGCCTTCTAAGCAGACTTATAGGGAATATATATTTCGGAGTGGTTATCGCCTCTTCAGCATTAGACAATGGAAAGGGAAACGCTACGAACTGACAAAATATAGATATCTCTTATTACAATCGTGTACAACAAAAAGTACGAAGCACGAGTAATGGAACATGAACTGCTCTTTCGAACAACGAAAGACAGAAATGGAAAACAAAACAAACAACATAAAGAACGACCCTTCATCAGTTGTTGGCTGTTTTTCTTGTCTCATGCATATATATATATATATATATATAGAGAGAGAGAGAGAGGGGGGGGGAGAAAGAGAGAGAGGGAGAGAGAAAGAGAGAGAGGGAGAGAGAAAGAGAGAGAAAGAGAGAGAAAGAGAGAGAAAGAGAGAGAGGGAGAGAGGGAGAGAGAGAGAGAGGGAGAGAGAAAGATAGAGAGGGAGAGAGAGACTATATAATGTAATATCATTTAATATATTTATATATACATAGACATATGTGTGTGTGTAGGCGAATACATATACTTACCGACATACATTATATCATTGATATAGAAATATATACATATATATAATACACACGCTTGCACGCGCACATACAACTACAACAGTAGACACACATGCAAATACGTGTTTACTTGGGGCTAAGTGAAGTTTGAAGAAATAGTGTAGAATCGACTTGGAGCTATGCAAACCAACAGCAGCAGCAGCCTCCAATGGATGTGTTAAATATAACGACTGTAAGTGTCCACTCACTGAACTGAAAAATTAAAACGAATTAGTCAGGGGTTCGAAAACAGAAATGGTTCTTCCAGAAACTGTTAGTTTTAGTTCTTTAATGTTTTATTAGTCATTTATTGGTTTGTTATTTTTATTTTATTTTTGTTTTGGATGGCTTCTTGTTATCTTTCTTTGTTTTACCTTTGGCTTTCGATATTTTTTGTCTTATTTTTGTTTTGCTTATTTATTTAGTTATATATATTTATATATGTATGTATGTATGTATATATGTATGTATGTATGTATGTATGTATGTATGTATGTATGTGTGTATTTATGTATGTATGTATTCGTTTCATTTCTTTCTTATACAAGAGTTGGTTTTTGGTAAGAAAAACCTTCCGATGCGCGTCTAAAGTTGAACTGGACTGTAACATGACTGCAAGCAAAAAGAAAACAACAAAAGATGAAAAAAATAATTTAAAAAAAACTACCACAAAACAAGAAACGAATAAAAGAAAAGAATTCTTTCACGTTTATCGCTTTGTTGCTTAAGCAACAACACCACCAACAACAACATCAACAAAAACAATAATAATAATAATGTGGATAACAATAACACTATTAATACTAACAACAATGTCGATGTTGGTGATAGTAACAATGATAATAATGAAGATAATAATCAGGGATTAAAATAATCATTTCGGGAGGGAAGATTAGTTCTAATGAAATAAATATGTAATAAAATTAAAATTGTTACATGTGTGCAGAACATGTTCGCTTCGGAAAGTGGAGAAGAGTATAAACGAAAAGGGGATGAATAAGAAAGGGATTAGTGTGGTTGTACACACACACACACACACACACACACACACACACACACACACACACACACACACACACACACATACAGACACACACACACATAAATATCTGTTGTTAATGTCCTGTTTTTGTATTTGTAATTGTGTACCATTTCTCCGTTTGTTTGTTTTTCCGTCCTTGTTTTCGTATATATTCCATTCGCTTGCCTTCTTCCAAGGAGTCTA
>NC_142941.1:51523830-51526330 GCF_046866305.1 Octopus bimaculoides
AAAATTTTATAACATTTTTCTGACATAATTTAAATATATACTTTAACCATGTAACACAAGCCTTCTGTAGTTTTTTCACTCTTATTATCTTTTATTTATATATATATATATATATATATATATATATATATATATATATATATATATATATATATATATATATATATATATATATATATATATGCGTGTGTGTGTGTGTGTGTGTGTGTGTGTGTGTGTGTGTGTGTGCGTGCATGTATGTATGTATGTATATATACATGTGTGTGTGTGTGTATATATATAAATATATATTCAACAAAGACAATAACAACATGTAAAAAAACATCTTTAAATGATTATTCCGGAGCATATTCACCATCTACTTCAATTACTGCTTCGCATTTGCTTGGCAAACGATCAGACCGTCATTTAAAGATGTTTTTGTTAAATATTGTTATTGCTTTTTGTTGAATAAAATTTCTTGGAAAAAAAAAAAGAAAGAAAAAGCGGCAATAATTATGCACCAACCTAACAGTTTCATGTTATACTGGAGTTTCTTCTTTTGAGCGGATTCTGTTTTATAAGGTTTCTCTCAGTTTCTTATGTCTTAAGCTTGTATACACTGAGAAAGTTGTGCAGTTTTATATTATTAAATGTTTATTGTGTAGAGTGGTGTGTCGTGTGTGAAGATTGTTCTATTCCAGCTATTCTGTTGCATCGTAACGCATTCTATTGTATTGATACCATCTTGCGCAAGATATCGGCTGTTTCTAGCAAAGCTATTTTGGGATCAGCGTGAAGTGTTGCGTAGCTTTCGTATGGCTTCGCTGTTTCATTTCATCATCATCATCATCATCATCATCATCATTATTATTATTATTATTATTATCATTATTATTATTATTATTATTATTATTATTATTATTATTATTATTATTATTATTATTATTATTATTATTATTATTATTATTATTATTATTATTATTATTATTATTATTATTATTATTATTATTATTATTATTATTATTATTATTATTATTATTATTATTATTATTATTATTATTATTATTATTATTATTATTATTATTATTATTATTATTATTATTATTATTATTATTATTATTATTATTATTATTATTATTATTATTATTATTATTATTATTATTATTATTATTATTATTATTATTATTATTATTATTATTATTATTATTATTATTATTATTATTATTATTATTATTATTATTATTATTATTATTATTATTATTATTATTATTATTATTATTATTATTATTATTATTATTATTATTATTATTATTATTATTATTATTATTATTATTATTATTATTATTATTATTATTATTATTATTATTATTATTATTATTATTATTATTATTATTATTATTATTATTATTATTATTATTATTATTATTATTATTATTATTATTATTATTATTATTATTATTATTATTATTATTATTATTATTATTATTATTATGACAGCGGTGAGCTGGCAGTATCTTTAGCGCGCTGGATGAAATGCTTAGCGGTATTTCGCCTGTTGCTACATCATGAGTTCAAATTCTGCTGAGGTCGACTTTGTCTTTCATCCTTTCAGGATTTTGATAAATTAAGTACCAGTTAAGTACTGGGGTCGATGTAATCGACTAGACCCTTCCTCCAAAACTTCAGGCCTTGTACCTATAGTAGAAAAAGATTATAATTATTATAATTATTATCATTATTATTATGCTGCTACGCTCTAAGTTCAAATTCCGCCGAGGTTGACTGTGCCTTTCATCGCTTCGGGGTCGGTGTAATGAGTACCAGTTGCGTACTGAGGTCGATATAATCGACTCATCTCCCTCCCCTACATTTCAGGCTTGTGCGTATCTTTAATTTTTTAATTTTATTCTTTTTCTTGTTTCAGTCATTTGACTGCGGCCATGCTGGAGCACCGCTTTTAGTCGAAACAAACCGATCCCAGGACTTATTCTTAGTAAGCCTAGTACTTATTCTATTAGTATTTGTTGCCGAACCGCTTAGTTACGGGGACGTAAACACACCAACACATTTGTCAAGCGATGTTGGGGAGGAAAACACACACACACACACATATGCGACGGACTTCTTTTCAGTTTCCGTCTACCAAATCCACTCACAAGGCTTTGGTCGCCTGGAGGCTATAGTAGAAGACACTTGCCCAAGGTCTACGCAGTGGGATGGGACCCAGAACCATGTGCTTGGTAAGCAAGCAAGCCTTTAGTCGAACAAATCAGCACCAGGACTTATTCTTTGTAGACCTAGTACTTCTATCAGTCTCTTTTGCCGAACCGGTAAGTTACGGGACGTAAACTTACCAACATCGGTTGTCAAGTGATGGTGGGGAGACAAACACATACACACATGCACACACACACTCAAGCACACACATATATATGTATACGACGGTCTTCTTTCAGTTTCCGTCTACCAGATCCACTCACAAGACTTTGGTCGGCCCGAGGCTATAGCAGAAGACACT
>NC_142941.1:51531330-51533830 GCF_046866305.1 Octopus bimaculoides
ATGTTTGTCAAGAGCAGTGAATCTGGAAAGATTTTTTAATCCATTCGGTATTGTAAAGCTCAAATTTCACAACCTGCTACTGCGTTAGTTCTATGTTTAAAACAATGGTTCTCAACCAATTTCTGTCTAAAGTCCGCTTTTGACTCTTATTTTACTTCAAAAAGCACAAAACACAAAACGGTGTTTCCTCTCAAGTCCTTCGGATTTATAAACATCAGATCGGTCTCCTTTCAACCATTGCTCTATTCGTCATTATTCAAGTATCAATTGTTCACCCTAGGGTTCGTGATTGTGGAATAAAGCCGGTGTAAACAGTGAGGTAGAGACAGTGAGGACAAACATCTTTTCCAACAAGTAGCAACCTTGTAAGGCGTAGGAGTGGCTGTGTGGTAAGTAGCTTGCTTACCAACCACATGGTTCTGGGTTCAGTCCCACTGCGTGGCACCTTGGGCAAGTATCTTCTACTATAGCCTCGGGCCGACTAAAGCCTTGTGAGTGGATTTGGTAGACGGAAACTGAAAGAAGCCCATCGTATATATGTATATATATATATATATATATATATATATATATATATGTGTGTGTGTATGTGTGTGTGTGTTTGTGTGTCTGTGTTTGTCCCCCAACATCACTTGACAACCGATGCTGGTGTGTTTACGTTCCCGTAACATAGCGGTTCGGCAAAAGAGACCGATAGAATAAGTACTAGGCTTACAAAGAATAAGTCCTGGGTCGATTTGCTCGACTAAAGGCGGTGCTTCTGCATGGCCACAGTCAAACGACTGAAACAAGTAAACAAAAAAAAAACCTCCCAGCTTTGATATACATGCGTTATGAGTCCCAGGAGGTCATCGTTAAAAACCACCAGTTATTTTCTGTTTCTGGATTAATGTTGGACAACCGCTCTCTCACAAATCTCTCAGATTGTCTTTATAATAGAAAGCGTTATAATAAAATAATTGTTGTTATCAAAGAATTATAACAATTTCAAGCGTAAAGAAATTCTTGGTGCTGCATTTTGAAAAGACATTCCAGTGTCCTCTCAGTCCTCAACATCTTTCTCTACACACACCATCAGATAAGATTAATACGATTATAAGATATAACACTTTAATCAGTCCAAATCATATTAATTAGAAGTTTCTGGAATATTATTTAGAATAAGATAGACATGCGCTTACAAATAAATGTACATATATATACATACACCTGTATACACGCACGCACACACACATACACAAATGTATTTATATATATATATATATATATATATATATATATATATATATATATATATATATATATATATATAAATAATCGATATTAATTAATATATGATTTATTTGCCATATTTTTTAATATATATATCATATATATATATATATAAATGTATATATAATATATATATATGTATATATATACATGCATATAAATGTGTGCATATATAACTGTGTAAATTTACATACATGTATATATTCATATAATAACATACATATATGTGTGTATACATATAGATAGACACATACATACATACACACATACATATATACATACATACGTACATACATGCATACATAGGTTTGATTAGAATTATAAGTGAAACTGTCGGCCCTCGAATCACTTCTGCTGAACAGAAATAATAAAAACATATATATATATATTTTTATATATATGAATATATATGTATATGAATACATATCCATTTACACTATATACATATACATTTATAGATATAGTTATTATATACACATTTAGGCATATATGTGTATACACACATACACACACACACAGACGCACATGCGCATACAGGCATATACCTGTATGTATTGCTTGTGAATGCGAATGAAAGAAAGAAAAGGAGAGAAAACGGAGAGAGAAAAGACAGAGAGATATAAAGAAAGAGAGAGAGAGACAAAAAGAGTGAAAGAGAAGGATAGAGAAGTAGTGAGAGAAAGAGAGAGGGGTGAGAGAAAGCAAACAAAATCGAAATAGACAATACAAAGAGCAGAAATCTCTGGAATCTAAAGCTGAGTCCTTTAACAAGTCTAGAAAACTGAGATTGTTATCATTCAACTATTTGCTTTAATATTAGCAGGAAGTTAGGCAAGGATTTCTGATATGCCACCAATAACGTCGTGTTTTAATCATTTTAATTAGAAAAAGCTATATAATTCATTTATTTACTTTTTAGCATGTTTTAGATATTTCAAAAAAAAAAAAAAAAATTTAGTTTTTTGATTGTTATCGCAAAATTCCTTAAATCGAGGCCAACATTGAAAATGGGAAAAAGGAAAGTTTGAAAGTCAATAGAATAAGTTATGAACAAATAATTTAGAATCTCGCGATGACTTTATGAAGTCTATAATGTAAACAAGAGGCTGGTGAACGCCATTAAACACACAATCGAAAGCTATTTCTATACATGTCTACGGAACACTTATAGTGTTACACTACCGTTAGTGTCAACGTTGTTGTTGTTATTATTATTATTATTATTATT
>NC_142941.1:51538830-51541330 GCF_046866305.1 Octopus bimaculoides
ATATACACACACACACACATATATATATATATATACACTTATTTATATGAATATATACATATACATACATATATATATGTGTGTGTCTGTAAATGCACATATACAAAGATTTATATGTATGTACGTGTACGCACACAATTAAATTCTTATACGTGTGTATACACACACATACACACTCACACACACATGTACATATATATATGTATGCTTGTATATATATATTTGCAAATGTGCATAAATGCATAAAACGCTTTCGTGTGTTCATTGATGCGTATCTCTTTAATTATATAGATTCGTATCAGCTTACGAACTTAAAACCTGGCATGTACGTATGCGTGTGTATGCGCATGTGTGTATGTGTTCGCATGCGTGTACGCGTATGACTGTGTGGGGATGTGTCTCTTAATGTAAACCCATACAAGCAGCTGCATAAATACAAATATATACATGCGCACATACACACATACATACATACATACATACATACATACATACATGCATACATACATACATACATACATGCATGCGTGCGCTCATCGTACATACGGTCATGCACACAAGCAGACATACTTTCATGAACATACCAATACATTCGTACATAGTACACACGTATATACACTCATACATGCACATGCATACACACACATACATATATATATATATTCATACACATATATTCATATATAGCTTACATACATACCTGTTTATACCTGTAATTATTTATACCTGGGATGTGTAACACACTGCATAAAAACCAATCTTAAGAAATTAGACTTCTCAAAACCAAAAAGGAGAAAGCTAATTCGAAGACCACAGATCCAGTCCATCACTGGAACTGTAAAATCTGTAAACATTTCTAGAAGTTTATCATTTAAATATATATGAGCATGTCTAGATATGTAACTATATGCATGGGAATACATACATAAAACATACAAATCTGCACATATACATAAACACAAAAATACATACATACATACATACATGTATATATACATGCATACATACATACAAACAAAAATACCCTGTTGTTTATGTTAAAATTCCAATGAAGGAGCCTTGTATCTAGGTTAGAAACCGGTTCTTTCTCTATTAGCAAGAAATCTTGAAATAAAACTGAACAATGACACAAACATACATACATACATACATACATACATACATACATACATACATACATACATAGAGGGCCTGAAGACCAGGCGCTGTATTGGCGTGGGTGCTTATAAACTGGCAATGAAATACTATCTTCAACATTTATGTCAAAACTATTAATGCTGTTAAATCGTTGTTTATTTTACGAAGCCCATTTCTTAAGGAAACCTTTTATCAAGGACGTTGTGATATTGCTTTCCTACTTGAATTCATTATGAATTCAATTTTACTCTAAACAAACACAGTGGGACACGATGTTAACAACATCGAGGAAGAATTGAGGAGAAAAGTGGAGAATATTTGATATGTTGCTTTTACTAAATAAATCGAAACATTTAAATCTTCTTGTAATTTTTTTTTCTTGATTGTTTGAGTCATTAAGCTACGCCCATGCGAGAGCTTCGGCTTGACAGGATTTAGCAGAAGAATTCGATCCTAATACCTATATTTTAAATCTGGTATTTATTCTGTCGGGTTCTTTTGCCGGATCACTTGTTACAAGGACGTAAACGAACGAACACCTGTTGTCAAACGGTGGTAGAGTGGGACTGAACTCGAATCCGCATGGTTACAAACCTTTGAACCACACAGTTTCACTTGGTGAGAAATTGTTAAAATATATCCTGCAAAACATGCAAACATGCATACACATACACATACAAATACTTACCTAAAATTATATACACACATATATATGAATACTTAGTTCATATATATACATACATACATATATACATATATATACATATACCGGAGTAAGCACATGAAATGTGCAACAAGGTGGAAAAAAGAGTATTCAAATACCAGAGGTAGAGTAATATGCTTTATTTAAAAGCAGCAGAAATATAACAAAAAAAACCGTTACTCTGAGTTTCACGTTCCCGTTCATCGGAACTCAGAGTAACGGTTTTTTTGTTATATTTCTGCTGCTTTTAAATAAAGTATATATACACATATATATATATATATATATCAATTGCTAATCCCTGTATATTTATAATGATAAATAGTTTTACCGATAAAGGTTTTTTTTCATACTGAACTACTTGGCAGAATTGTTAATTATTAATTCTATTATTAATTGACGATTCTCTGCCCTTATTCTTGTATATATATATATATATATATATATAGACAGACAGACATAAATGCATTCACGCACATACATACATAGACATGAACACAGTTTCATGTAAGAGATCCAGCCAAACGTATGCTGTGTTTTGTTTACGTCATCTGCTTCTTATACACAGAGCGAAATTGTGTTCGGTAATTACAGAAGTAGTACTTACTGATTATTTCCAGATGCTTCGTATTTGTGCAATGGTGAGCAATAGAGCTTCCT
>NC_142941.1:51543830-51551330 GCF_046866305.1 Octopus bimaculoides
AACCACATTTTATTGTGTGTAAAAGTTAATTGCCACATTTGGACAATTTGTGCGCGGCCACACTAATACGATCAATGATGATTACGCGTCGTCGTTTCGATACATTGCAGGATTGGTGTCCAATTAACGAAACACTTGTCTATGTATTTCGATTAGAGAATCTGTCAGTTTTCTTCTAAATCTGTAATTAGAGACATTGTCGATCATTATCCTTGGCTTAATCTTCCGTTATGCCATAGGGTCATGCCTTTCTATGGTTGTTCGTGCAGCTAAAAATAACTGCCAAATTTCCTTCAGCCTCCTACTATTGTCTTAAAGCAGCGAAGGTCAAACTTGATAATCTAGACCTGGGATTGTTGAAGAGGTTTTTCATGAATACAAATTAATCTGTGTTCGTTTTTATAAACGGTTTAATTTTTATTCAAGTAAATGAGAAATAACATTCAAGCGGTCGGTTGACACGCTAAAAATCACTGCCAAATTTTCCTCAAGTCACATTATGTTGTTTTAAATGAAGGTCATACTGGATAATGTAGATCTGGAATAACCGAAACGTTTTTGATGAATACTTGCTAAAGACTGTTGGTTTTAAGTAACAACTTAATCCTTATTCGAACTAAAGAGAGAGTGGGGTGAGAGAGAAAGAGGACAGAGAAAGAAAGAGAGAGAGCGAGAGAGAGAGAGAGAGAACCTATAAGCGATCGGCTGACCTACTAAAATGGTTGTCCATTCTGTCATCTTAAAGAAACGAAGCTCATACTGGATAATATAGACCTAGAATACTTATTGGGTGGTTGATTTTATTCAAGTTAAAATGAGAGAGCCTATACACGATCGATTGGTCTATTAGAAATAGCAGCCCCTCGAGTCGCATTCTAATGCGCTAAAGACACGAAGGGTTATATTGCATAAGGTAGATCCAATTATACTGAAAAACCATTCATTAAGGCCGAATGACGGATTCTAGTTTTAATTAATGAGTTAATCTTAATTAGAGCTAAAGTGATCATTTATTCGTGAATGCTCAGTCTGTTAGAAATTGTAGCCAGGTCACATCCTACCGACTTAAAGATGACATCAGTAAGGAAAATATCGGATAACGTAATCTAGATGTGCGCAGAAAACGTGAAGGGCACGGTTGGACTGGTTTTGGTCATAGGTTGGTGCTTCATGGAATCGGACTCAACACTGAGCAACAACATCGTAAGAGTCTCAAAGCGTTTGCTTTATATGCTAGAACAAACAACCTAATCTCCTTCAAATTATACGTCTTAAGTAATTGCATTCAGAAAAGATTAAGCGATATATTTACGCAGGATAATGTTGTCTCGAATTCTCCATATCTTAAATAGATAAGATGATCACTTCTTAAATGCATTTGAACAAAGGTCCGCTCAAAACAGTATAGTGAAAAATGCAACTTAAGTAGATGCGATGATCGCAGCTTGAATGCATTTGATCAAAGGCCCGCTCAAAACAAGATATAAGATATGAGTAGTAATGAGTACATATCTTAAACAGATGAGATGATCGCAGCTTGAGTGCATTTGATCAAAGGCTCGCTCAAAACAAGATAGATAAGTAGTAATGAGTACAACATGTCTTAAACAGATGTGATGATCGTAGCTTAGGAGTATTTAATCAAAGGTTAGCTCAAAGCAGAGTTGACCAGGGCCGAACAACAACAACTACTACTACTACCACTAAAACGACTATCACCATTGTACAAGAACAGGAACAACAACAGCAGCAGCAGCACCACCACCTTCATGTCAAGTGGCTCCACCATACTTTACATGACGAACCACACCCATTAAAGAATCTTTTGATACTTTAACATTCAATGGTTTAGAACTGCGAACTTAATATACGAATACGAACCTTGCAACGCGTGATCGATTCTACGGCTAAATGTTTTCTATGTCAGCGGAGAGAAAATTTTGGATTTCTTCTTCTTCTTCTTCTTCTTACTGATGATTCATGCTGTCCATAAGTTCACATGCACAAACATATGCAAGTGTGAGTGTATCTCTCTCTCTCTCTCTTTCTCCTCTCTCTCTCTCCCTCTCTCTCTCTATTTCTCTCTCTCTCTCTCTCTCTCTCTCTCTATATATATATATATATATATATATATGTGTGTGTGTGTGTGTGTGTGTGTGTGTGTGTGTGTATAAAGTATGTACATACTTACATCTACATGTATATATAGATGCATATCCGGGTACAGGACGTCAAAAAAGGAACGGGACACACACTTACAAATACACGCACAAACACACACATTCACACACATATATGATGGCAATTGGTTTTAGAACGAGTACAATCGTTACTAATGAACTGCGATGCGATGGCCATTATGCCTAGCCAATAATCTTCAGGATTCACGAGTTCGTGTATTCTTTTCATATCTTCAAGATCACCAATAGAACAACAACATTAATCATTGGCAGACAGATGTTCCAATATTAGGTGACATCAGTTCTTGTACTTTTGAATAACCGATACGTCCAACCTTAGAAATAGAAACGCGGTCACAAACTGGCCAAGTGAAGAGAATGAAGACGCTTATGAGGATTTCTTTTCGTTGTATCTCGTTACACGTTTGCATGTTTAGTCCTCTGCTTCTCTCAAATCATTTTCATGAATGTTTTCTAAACGTCCGTGCTTGTTTTCAGATTTTTTGGTTAGACCGAGTAATATTGATATCAAATTTTGGCACATGTTAATTAAATACGATTTTTAGAAAAATTTGAATGGTGGTCCAATGGAGTAAAACAGGAGTCAAAGAGAGTCCATAGACCCCCCCCCCCAAAAAAAGGGCTGAGAAACACTGTCTTTGATCAAAGATTTACACGAGTAGGATTGACCTAAGACTTAAGAACTATTACTACTACTACTACTATTAATACTACTACTACTACTATTACTACTACTACTGCTGCTGCTACTGCTGCTGCTGCTGCTGCCACTACAGCCGAACAACTACTACTCCTTAAGTTGTCCAGGGGGCACAAGTAGCATTTAAGATTTGAGGATTTGTAAAGAACGAACAACGAATATTTGAAGTGGAGTACGCCTCTGTGTGTATGTGTAGGTGTGTATGTGTGGTTTGTATGCGTGTGTGTGAACGTATGTGTATGTGTATGAGTGTGTGTATATGTATGAGCGTGTATTTGTGTGTATTTGTGTGTATGTGTATGTGTGTGTGTGTGTGTGTGCGTAGCAGGGGCCAGCAGAATGGCTGAGACACGTGGAGGACGTTTATTTATGTATTTATTTATTTATTATCTCCCCTCCTTCCGTCTCTATATTATCATCTAATAATGATAAATGCGACACAATTACAGGAATCTTGACCTTTGACCTCCCCCCCGCCATTTTCTTCCTCTCATCTTTTACCTTCCTCCACAACATACGCCCCTTCCCTCACCCCGCCACCGCCCCTCGAACCATCCACCCCCTACTCCTCCTTCTCCCCCCTAGCTGTCGATTAATGCCTTAAACATAATGTTTCTTAAGCAATCGAGTCCTCAGAGAAGTTTGTACTCGAGACAACGAACCATCTGCTCTGGTCGCCATAACAATTAGATGCTGCTTCGGGTTTGGACATGTAAAAACAAAAAAAAACACATCTTCACCCTAACCTTACCTTATCCCCTAACCAGCCAATCACCGCCCTCCGCCCCCCCCCGCCATCCTCAGCACCACCCCCGTCAGTCCCAGCTACGCCACTGTCACCTTTAATGTTTCCGCTATCTCCACTATCATCCCCACCACCGCCACCACCGCCGCCACCGCCGCCACCACCACCACCACCACCACCACCACTAAGTTCTACCAGTAGTTTAATTACTAGCGCCGTCACCAACTCCGTATTATCTATTATGGATACCGTCCTTCACCTCCTCCTCTCTCTCCCTCTACTCCTACTCCTCCGCCCCCTCCTCCTCCTTCTCCTCCTTCTTCCTCTCCTCCTTTGCCGCCGCCAATATCACTAACATCATTACTTCTACTATCAGCTCTACCATCACAGACCACCACCATCACCACCAACAACAACAACAGCAACAACAACAACGACAATAATAACAATAGCACCAACACTACCATCACTACCACCACCACGACTACCACCACTACCAACACCACAATCAATACAACCAGCAGCACCACCACCACCAATGCCATCGACCTCACCCTTACAATTACCCCACCGTCAGCACCATCGTTTCCATCGCCATCATAGCCATAATACAGTGTTATCATCAGCAACACTAATTATCGTCAATACTACCATCACCAATATTAACAGACCTACTACTACTACTACTACTATCACGCCTGCCTGCCCCCAACGTCACACTGTTTCTCACCTAAAACCCCTCAACTGAATCGTATACTTAACGGTATGTATAAATTCGTTTCCGTTCCACCCGGTTTCAAAATTCCTTTGATAAGAGGGGCGACCAACCTGATAACTCCTAGTTATCCACTGACCTCAGAGGCGTTAACATTTTAAGAGGTCTTGATCGAAAAGTGCTCAGTAATATATAGAATATTTGTATCTCCGGCCTCTTCCGACAACTATAGGCCCCTGTGTTTGTGTCAGTCGCTCCCTATTTGGTAACTGGTGTTCGTGTGGTTATGACCTTTCAAACTTGCGGTTTAGCAAAAGCCACCGAAAAAAATAAGCAGTAGACTTAAAATAAGCAGAGGCGTTGATTTGATCGACTACAACCTTCAGGATGGGTCTGCTGCATGGCCGCTGTGCAATGGCTGAAACAAGCAAAAAGTATTAAGTCTCCATAACTTTGTATAATTCTATAAATCTTTATATAACTATGTCACACTCCCCAGTTGCTTGCTTTGTCTGTCTGTTCGTCTATCCATTTGGTTTTCTATTTGTCTATTTACGAAAGTATCTGAAACAGGAATAAACCAAAATAACGCAATAAATCACAGAGCTACGGAAAAGATTCCTAAACCAACATTTCAATATATTCTGATTCTAATATTCTATTGTAGTCTGCTAGAGATCGTTTATCGTGCTCGAACTTGGGATATCTTCTCTGCTGGATACGCACAAATATCAATTTATATCTATCCCATAAACAACTCTTCCTAATTACATCTACCAATACAACTTGAAGCCACAGCATGAAGCCATGACAAGGACCGTGAAACAATATTTCAACTATCAATGTGATTTCTATCAGAATATACGAATTCTTTTGATAAAACGCCTTCAATACAAACCCCGCTACTGAGATGGAATTTCACTGTAATGTATATATATATCTCGATTATTTCAATATTCCTCATTCTATCTTGAACACACATATAGGACTGGATGAACTGCTGAGAGATATATTTTCATATTATGATCAATACAATTGCGAGAATACAATATGGCGGTATGTGTATGTCTGTATTTGTGCCTATTTATGTATTAATGTATTTATGTATTCGTCTATTATTTCTCAGTAAGTTTAAAATAAATGATGTTTGGGTGGTACTGAACTTGATAACTTGAGTTCTGTGTTTCTGAAAATCATGCTTCACTGATTTATAGATATCAATTGAGTACACTTTCTTACCTAAAATATCCCATTTATTTTGCCCTATTACCTTACAAGAGATAAATAACTCACTTTACACACAATATCACACCTTAGTGTTTATTTACTCTCTGCATGTTCGTTCCCGTCTTCATTATTCGATATAATAATTCACAATACAATATTACTATCTATCCCGCTACAGCCAGCAATATTCAAACAATCTATTTAGACATCTATTTAGAAAATAATATTTTAAAACCGAATTTTCTTTATTCGGATTTTCAAAACACGCTTTGTGAGGGTTGAATGATTAGCACACAAGCACGCCTCTCTCTCTCTCTCTCTCTCTCTCTCTCTCTCTCTCTCTCTCTCTCTCTCTATATATATATATATATATATATATATATATATATATATATATATATATATTTATATATAGGACTTCATTTTCCTTCTAAACATGTCTTGTTTTCTAATGCTGTCTCATAGCCGTAAGCCATTTATTTGTATGTGTATGTTTATATATGTACCAACTGCCTGTGTTGTTTATTTGTTTTTGCCATCGTCCTTTACGTTTAGTCATTTATACCCAGCAGCGCCTTTTGCTGTTGTCGCCATCAGAGTGAGCAATCTTATCGTTAAAGGTACGAAACTGTTATGGCTTTTGACGATAACTGATGAGGGAGAGTATATTCACGTCTTGTGTGTTCCTTTGTTACACACATATACACAAAATATTACTTCAAAATAGTAATCTTGTCAAAAGGATTAAAGCTAATACATCATGGAAAGTCAAATGAAGCTGCGATGTAAGCCCCGAGATAATATATTTTATAGACCTCTATCCTTACATTCCCTTCATCAGTTGTCCCCTGTTTTATCTACTCTGCGTTTCGAAGATAGGGACAAGACGCGACTTCGCTTAAACAGTCCTTCCCGCTTGGCAAATTAAATGAAATATGAGATATTTTGCAGAAGGTGAAAGTGGTAACAAAAACAGGACAGTGAGAACAAAACAATAAAAAGAAACGGTGAGAGCTGTTAAGCCAAGACGATGTGAAGTGGTGAACGCTGGAAAAACGAGCTTTGAGAAGACACAGGTAAAAGCACGTCTTGTCTTTAGGAAAGAAGTGGAAGAAAAAAAGATCGATGGTCGTTGGTCACATGTGAGCAACGAGAGAGTCAAGGAGGAAGAGTGAGAGAGCGAGAGAGAAAGGGGACGATGAAGGGAAGAGGAGAAGAATAGGGAAAGGGTTGGAGAGAAAAGCAGAAAGAAAGAAGAACAAGAGAGGGAGATGGATAGAATGAATAGATAGAGAATAAGAGTGCGCATCATACTTCTAAAATGTCTCTAAGAGACCAACGCAGCAGTTTTGCAGACAAGTCATATTCGTAACCACATTAACATGGTTGCTCGTTTGGGCAGACTCTACTGCTATTTTTTAAATCCAAGAGGACATCTCCTCTAGCTGGTTAACGATGCACCGCTGCATCCCATAAAATTGCGAGCAGGGGGGTTACGAACCCCTACCATCTCCTAGCGACGGGTTCAGTAGTCCAATCCTAGTTTCTGGCTGTGTCTGCCATTACTTTTGTATATTTTGAAGAGTGAAGGATATGGAGCGTTATGGTGGTTTTTCATGCCTTTCTCAACAGCACTGACAGTCTTTGAGTTGTTCAATACATTTCTAAAAGAAGAATATTGAACACGTTGTTGTTGGTGAATTGTTTATTCGGTTCAGCTTTTAACAATTATTTCCACCACTGCAGACAACTTAACTCTTATGCTAATAACATATTTTCTAAATTACAATTAACATATATATCTATCAATTTTTTCTGATTAAATTTTGACGTGTATTGTTAATGAGAATTCTTGTAAAATCTATCTCATCTTTCATTGTCTCTTACAAGAACCGAACGGATATCAATGATA
>NC_142941.1:51556330-51563830 GCF_046866305.1 Octopus bimaculoides
TTTCGGGACTGTCATTTTTCTTTTTTGTCAAATAAACACACGCACTGTATATTTTTTCTTCACTCGTTTGTTACTGTCCTTATTTTATTATTTTAGCTCATGTCCATTGTCCGGAAATCTTTCGTCATACATCTGTGTCCGTGTTTGTGTGTGCGCGCGTGTATGTGTATATGTATGTGTGTGTGTGTATGCGCGTGTGTGTGTATATAAAGTCATAAATGATGAAATTTTATTTCACGATAAGAAAATTCTAATATCACGACAAATTGTTTCGTAACTTAAAAACATAGAAATACTTTATATCATATTTAATAATAAATTACTTACACATCTGCATTGATGCAAAATGCATAGATTCTTTCAAAATAACATTATTTTGAAAGATTTTATGCATTTTGCATTAAGATATGTATATAGTATGTATGTATTCTGTGGTTAAAATGGTTGAACAAAAATGGAAGAGATAGTCAGCGTGTAATGTAAATAGGGCAAATGGTAAAAGTACATTAGCCAATATAGTTTAAGATAGACTATACCTGAAAAAAAGTAATTGTGAAGGTAGGAATGCCTTTGATCATCGGTAACTGGAAACAAGATTGAATTGAGTCTAAAGTCCAAACAACAACGAAATGAGTAAAATAATGCAGAGAGAGGTGAAAGAACCATTGCCAGTAGAGGAAGAAAGATGGTAAGCCAAAACATATAAAATATGGCGGATATTAGAATGTACAATAATAACGACGTACGACAATTGAATCTCAACTTCCGTTAAATAGCTTGGACATCTAATCTTAACTGAACGATATTAAGATTCATTTTAGCCTTTGATGTATATTATGGGAAAGAAATAAAGAGAAAGAGAAAGAGAATAGAAAGAAAGCCTTCACTCCCTAGCTGATGAGACTCTGCAAACACACGTGTCCTCAGATTGCGAAATGATCAGTTCTTATCGCGTTCGTTACCTGATTCTTCAATTTTCGGAAACCAAATGAAATTTTGAATAACTTCTTGTCTGGAGGTTAACGAACGCAGACACAACACAACTTGGCACCATCCATCAAGATGTATGGACATACACACGCAAATACACACACACGCGCGCATATATATACTTACACAGTTGCACACACTGTCACAAACACATGTCACATACACGTAAATATACACAAACATATATAGATAAGTATATGCGTGCATCTGTGTATGTATGTGCATATATATATATATATATATATATATATATATATATATATATATATATATATATATATATATGCACAGATAGATAAACACACACAGACAGATAAACACACACATATATATATATGCAAAGATAGATAAACACACAACTATGTATGCATATACACACACACACATACCTGTATTATCGTAAGAACATTGTGGAACTGAGCAGGGTCAACATCAATCTGTGCACATACGCGTGTTCGTCTACGCTCACGTTTCCGTGTGCGTGCCTCTGTGTCTGTATACGCACGTATGTATGCGTGTGCGTATGCATGCGTGCGTGCGTGCATGCGTGCGTGCGTGCGTGTGCGTTCGCTTGTGTGTGCGTGTACATCTTTTGTGTTTACGTTAATCAGAATTGTTAGCGTCCTTCTGGATATTTCTGCACAATTAGCCTTCCATTGTTTGTCGGAGAGTTCCATTACCGATGGTCGGTACTTCGTCTTTTCTGTTCTGTTATTAAAACCTCATCTTTCCTCTTTGCTGGCAACGATTATCTTGCTTCTTTCTAATACGTTACCATTGTTTCTTGTTCTTCAATACCAGTAAAGGAGTAAGCAGATGGTAGCGGTGGTGGTGCTGGTGGTGGCGACGGAGTAAGATTATATGCAATATACATATATATATATATATATATATATATATATATATATATATATATATATATATATATATATATATTATCGTAATAAATATGGGTGTCTATGTGTGTGTAAGTATGTACGCGCAAGCACACACAGACATATGTATATATATATATATATGTATATATATATATATATATATATATATATATATATATATATATATATATATATATATATAACATAATATACATACATATATATGTATATATACGCACACATATATATGTATATATATATATATATATATATATATATATATATATATATATTTATATATATATACATACCTATATATATATATGTATATACCGATCTATATAGATATACAGATACACAACACATATGTCTATATGTATATGATATGTGTATGTGTATATACATATATATACGAAAAAAGAAAGATCTGAAGAATTGAAGAGAGAAGTAGAAGCGACACACGCACGTACTCACACACACACACAGACGCTTACACGCACACACATACACGCACGCACACACTCTCATACACATGCACACATGATACACACAACATCCCTCTCTTGATGCAAACCAGGCGTCTGTGATACGGTTAATACCTATTATCATTGGATCCTTATTTCGTATTCTCTATGATTGCAGCGGAGATAGAATATAATTCATTATAGTGCCTTTGTGAGGACAGTATAATAGCTATCACTCAGCTTGTATGCTGTCGTATGTGTGCTGGCTGTTTAATGTGGATATGGCCATGTGTAATGCTTACGACCAATGAGGATACGAAATGAAATGAGATGAATGTGTTATAGACAGACATGCCTATTATTTAACATGCTTACGATATATATATATATATATATATATATATATTTAGGTATGTATGCTTGCATATATGTATGTGCATTTATATATATATATATATATATATATATATATATATATATATATATTATGAGTCTGTGTGTATTTTATTTTACTCGTTTCAGTCATTTGACTGCAGCCATGCTGGAGCGCCGCCTTACAGGGTTTTAGTCGAACAAATTATTTTTTAAGCCTAGTACTTACTCTATGGGTCTCTTTTGTAGAATTACCTAGTTACGGGTACGTAAACACACCAACATCGGTTATCAAGCAGTGACGAGGGGACATAAATGTATATATATATATATGGGAGAATGTACGAAAAAACAACAACAGACGAGGACAGGTGGTGTAAACAACAAAAGGATGTATTAGTATGACGCTCGGGAATACGGTAAGTCTTTAACGTTTCGAGCTACGCTCTTCAACAGAAAGAATACGGAGACAAGGAGAAAAACACGGAGAAAAAAAATTGAATAGTGTTCAGTCAACGGTCAATCATATATATATATATATATATATATATATATATATATATATATATATATATATATATATATATATGCGACGGGTTTCTTTCAGTTTCCGTCAACCAAAATATCATACAAGGCTTTGTTCGGCCCGAGGCTATAGTAGAAAACACTTGCACAAGGATCGTAATGTCGTGCGGACGATTCCCGGCGGCGCCCGAGGCTATAGTAGAAAACACTTGCACAAGGATCGTAATGTCGTGCGGACGATTCCCGGCGGCGCCTTGTGTTTTTCAGCAAGACAAATTTTCCTTTATTTTACGCTGTTCCAGTCCATCCAATTGGCAGGCAAAAATGTGAAAGGGCCACCAACGTTGTCACATTCCGTGTCACGCTCAATCTCACTAAGAATTACATTAAAGGTACACGTGTTTGTGGAATACTCAGCCACTACCACGTTAATTTCACGAGCAGGTTCCTCCGTTGATCATATCATCTGGAAGACTGGTCGTCGTAACCGACAGGAAACCAGTTTTACATATATTCTTTTATCCTTTTACTTCTGTCAGTCATTTTACTACGGCCATGCTGGAGCACCGCCTTTAGCCGAATAAATCGACCCCCAGGACTTATTCTTTGTAAGCCTAGTACTTACTGTATCGGTCTCTTTTGCCGAACCGCTATATATTTATATATATATACACGACAGGCTTGTTTCAGTTTCCGTCAACCAAATCCACTCACAATGCTTTGGTCGGCCTAACGCTATAGTAGAAGACTCTTGACCAAGATGCCACGTAGTGGGACTGAACCCGGAACCGTGTGGTTGGGAAGCAAGCTTCTTATCACACAGCCACTCCTGCACCTTTTGAATAAAACCGTTTTGATGCACACATACACACACACACACACACATATATATATATTCAGGCATTTACATGCATATATATATGTATATATATATGAATACAAGTGTTCAAAACTACACTAGCGCCACACTATCAAACACATAGACACTCACACCTATTCACACTCTTTCACTCTCATACACACACACACACACACACACACACTCTCTCTCTCTCTCTCACTTTATACACACATGCAAACGTAGCCAGGTCATGTCAAACATAGAAGAAAGTGCTGCAGACAAAGAAGACAGATTTTTCGAAGCAGGAGTTTTTACTCGTCTCAAGAACACCACTTAAACATCTCCCCAGGGGTTATCAGCCGCCCTGCCAGCCACTCCCCACTCTCCCACTGACAATATCAATCTATTTCTCAGCCTCACTCTCGATCTGCTCTCTCTCCCTCTCTCTCTCACTCTCTCTCTCTCTCTCTCTCTCTCTCTCTCTCTCTCTCTCCCCTTCTCTCTCATCGTTTGTTCTCAATACTCCTCTTTTGCTACACCTTTCTGTTTCTTTATATTTTTGTTCTCGGGCGCCACCTCCACCCTCTTGCCCACACCTTTTAAGCCAATGTCTATTTATATTGGTTTCCTTTTCTGATTCACACACGCGCATGCGCGCGCACACACACACACACTCACATTAACACGCACGAAAAGAGACCCACATCTACAAACACATACATTCAAGGTTTGTATAAGTGGATATGTGCCTTCTCGTTATATATATATATATATATATATATATATATATATATACACGCATATATATTCTTTTATACATCCTTAATATATATATATACATATTCTTTTATTCTTTACTTTTTATTCGTTTTAGTTCTGTAGCTACGCTCATGCTGGAGCACCAAATGATTTTGTACTTTTACATGCCATTTCTCTTTGGCTGATATATATATATATATATATATATATATAGATAGATAGATAGAGAGAGAGAGAAATAAATATGCATATATACATGTATATGTATACACTCATACATACACGCAAATATTCATTGAGCCAAACTTTCATATATGCATGCAAACATACGCAGAAAAAAAGGCGTAAGGGTGTAGTGGTCCTTCCCTTTTCAGAGGCCACCTTCTCTGCCTTTCTCTCTTTCTGTCTTTCCTTCTTACTTTCTTTCCTCCTCTCTTTCTCCCTCCCCTCCTCTCTCTCTCTCTTTCCCTCCATCAAATTCCCTTCGAGATCTTTCGTCGGAACAGATAGAATCCGACTAGGTTTAAGGACGCAGGGGATGGTGTGGACGATTTACGAGTTCAAAAGGTGGCGAGAACAAACGAGATTGTTTGTGAAGAAGCGGCAGCGGCAGCAGCAGCAGCAGTTTCTGTGGGCTTCCCTCCAACATGAATTGGATTGAAGGGCTACTCGTTGGAGAGTGCTCTCGGACGCGGCAGCGGCGGCGGCGGTGGTGGTGGAGGTCGTCGCCGTCGTCGTCGTGTCTTCTAGAGCTGAAGGAAATAAGTTCATTACGAACCTTATGGCCTCGAAGCCATCTTCTTTGTGCAGGCCCCCACCCCACCTAATACCCGCCGTCCATCGCCCTCCACCCAGATCGAGCCATCTTCAGTGTTTGTCTTTTATGCTTTTATTATTTTGTTTTTGATTTTAGTTTTTAGCATTTCTCACATCGTCTTTTCGTTATTTTCTTTTACTTTTCGTTCTTACCCTCTCTCTCTCTCACACACATATAAGTGTGAATGTATGTATGTATGCATGTATGTATGTATGGATGGATGGATGCTCGTGTTTGTATGTATGTATGTAAGCGTGTGTGTTTGCGTATGTCTTTGTGTTTTGTGTTATTTAAAAATTAAAGTAAAATATAATTAACAAAAAGTTATTATTATTTTTCTAATGACTCACATCTAGAATGACTGGGACTTCGAAGTTACTGGATAAACGATTTTATAAAAAAAAAATATGTTCCGATATTAGAAAAGAAGCAAAAAAGATACTAAATAAATAGCTTATCTAAATTTATTCAGTTAAGAATCCCGCTTTGCAAGGCTGTGGTTCCGGGTTCAGTCTCATTACGCAGTACCCTAGTTAAGTGTATTCTACTTTAGACAAGAATCTTTAAGTTTAAGTTAATTTTTTTTTTTTAGGTATTTCAAATTTTATTTATTTATTTATTTATGTATACGTGTAGATATGTATGTTGTGTTTTATGTACGTCTTCTTATGCTTATGTTCATATATATTTAAATGATGAACTTCTGGAAAGTTTTACATATTTTTACTGTTCCAGTGATGGCTTGTATCTGTAGTCTTGGAATCAGCTTTCTCCTTTCTGGCTTTGTGAAGCCTAATTTCTCAAGATTAGCATTTAGGCAGTGTATGTATGTATGTATGTATGTATGTATGTATGTATGTATGCATGTTTGTATATATGTATTATGTGTATAACATATGTTTGTAAATACAAACACACATACATATATATATATAAATATATACATACATATATACACACATATACATATGTATATATACACATATATATATATATATATATATATATATATATATATATATATATATATATATATATATATATATATATATATATATATATATATATATATATATATATACATATATACATACATACATGCATACGCACATATATACACACACACACCTCGTCTTTGTCTAACACGCTTAAAGGAGGAAATAAAGAGACAAACACATCAAGAAATAAACAAACAAGAGAAACTAGACGACAGACAATATGTCATTGTATTTTTCAAAAGAGTTCCTGTGGTGAAGAGGCAATTGTTGTGGCGGTACGGCTTAGCGCTCGCTTGTCTGAACTCTTTGTTTTGTGTTCATACCACCAAAATCTTTGTAGTCTCTGTTCGCCAACGTTGGCTCGTTGCACACTTCTGATCACCCGCTTTCAAAAGTAATATGCCGATGCTTTGAAAATAAGAATGATTTATTATTACTATTATTGCTGTTGTTGTAGTTAATATTATCATTATTATTATTATCATTATTATTATCATTATTATTATTATTATTACTATTATTATTATTATTATTATTATTATTATTATTATTATTATTATTATTATTATTATTAAGGGCTCCTCAGGACTCACCACTCACTCGACCTTCCCAGTAACCGTTATCACCACCTGATGGCAAAAAGAATATTATTGCTTAGTATTTTACGCTGTTTAAACACTTAATATAACATCAATACAGTGTGGGATGGCACGGTAAGATTGGAGGGTGTCCTGGTGGTTTGTTATTGTATTTTTTCTCCTTTCTTTTTCTTTTTTTTTTATTTCGCTATCGTCTGTTAAGAAACGCGAAACAATGAATGGAAGCAGTCATGCAAACCCAACTTCCTGAGGAGTAA
>NC_142941.1:51568830-51573830 GCF_046866305.1 Octopus bimaculoides
AAAACCGGCTATTGCAAGCAAAAATAAATATTTAAAGACAACGCATTTGGACAAATTTGGACATACGTAAGCTTGCTGGTTAGTGATTCAAAATTGGAGGACGCCAAAGTAATGTAATTGGAAACATATTGTATTCATGGTTGAAATACTTTTAATAGGTCAACATGAAAAGGCTGAACTCTGATTGAACAACATTGCCATGGAAATCAATATGGAGGAAAAATTGATGGCTGGATGATAACAACGTAATTGAAATAAAGAATGAAAGTGTTTCCAAGAGATCGCTTTATATGCTAGAAGCATTTCTTCATCAAATTATTCCCTACAATCTTATAAGAAAAAGAAGGATATATTGAACAAGGTATTGATAATTATACAAAAAAACTCTGTGTGTGCATGAGTATGTTTTTATGCATATAAATGTATATATATATATATATGATTGACCGTTGACTGAACACTATTCAATTTTTTTTCTCCGTGTTTTTCTCCTTGTCTCCGTATTCTTTCTGTTGAAGAGCGTAGCTTGAAACGTCAAAGACTTTCCGTATTCCTGAGCGACATACTAATACATCCTTTTATTATTTACACCACCTGTCCTCGTCTGTTGTTGTTTTTTCGTACATTCTCCCATATATATATATATATATATATATATATATATGGGCATGTGTGTGTATATATGTATATACATGCCTCTCCCTCCCTCCCTCTCTCTCTCACTCTCTCTCTCTCTCTCTCAATATATATATATATATATATATATATATATATATATATATATAAATATACCAGAATAAGCACATAAATGTGAAAAAAGATGGAAAAAATAGTACTGGAATACCGGAGGTAGAGTAATATGCTTTATTATGCTTTATTAGAGCTGCAAAAACATCATAAAAATAACACAAAACACTGCTACTCAGAGTTTCACGTTCCCGTTCGTCGGGCAGCTGTGATCAAGAATGGAATAAAAATTGTGATTGTACGTATAACGTATATTTCGATATAAATTATACGTACAAACACAGTTGTTTGATTCTTGATCACAGCTGCCCGACGAACGGTAGTAATTTTTTGTGATATTTTTGTTATGTTTTTGCATCTTTAATAATAGAGTATACATACATACATATATACATACATACATATATATACGTAACATATGGTATAATTATAAAAATTATAAACTGGCAAATTTTAATCATTTCTCCGCAGTCTGAAAAAAATTATGAACAACCTTAATCGAATTTTCGAACCTTATCGAGTTCTCATCAGAGGCATCTACATCATTTTGACAATCTCAGAGAAACAAGCAGCCAAACTGTTTATATACTCAACAAATACAGCAGTTAGTCTATGAAGGAGTCTCCAATTTGCATTATATATACATTTATGTCTGCTTGTGTGTATATACGTTATAATGATTTCTCCTCAGAAGATCGCTGTTACGTGAAACTTGAGTTTCCCTGTGAAATTCCTTTTGAATTATATATTTTACGTTTTATATCTTTTACTTGTTTCAGTTATTAAACTGCAACCATGCTGGGGCACCGCCTCGAAAAATCTTAGTCGAATGAATCGAATGCATGTATCTCTATTGAATGCATAATCTCTATTGAATACCATTAAGCACCCGGTTTAAAAGCAAACAGAGTGCGTGCGTGGCAGTTGTAGTAGAGATAAAGCAGATGCGAAGAAGCTGGGTGATGCCAGAAGAGCATTTCGTTGAGGTGGCCATTTAGCCTTGTTATTAAACGTGAAGTACTTTTCATAAGAAAGATATAGACAATTGTCATACGCGGAAAGACGAAAGCTCAAAGTGTATCTATTATGTTGACAAATTTGATATTGAGCTATATATATCTAATGATATGTAACTATCAGCATGTTAATAGAAAATGGTTTGCGTACGTGGTGTATTTGTTGTTGTTGTTGCTGTTGCTTTTGTTGTTGTTGTTGTTCTTGATGTTGTTGTTGTTGTTGATTTCCCCAATTCTCAAAGTAATATAAAATCATTGAACATTTCCAATATATGCGTCTGTTTAGATAGAAGCACGCAAATATATCATATATCTTATTATCGTTTGCTTGTGTTTGTCTGAATTCGGGTGTGTATGCATGTAGGAATGCATATGCACACACACATACACATATGTATATATATTCGCGTGTATATATATATATATATATATATATATATATATATATATATATATATATATATATATGTATATATATATATATATATATATATATATATATATATATATATATATATGTATATATATATGTATATGTACATACATCCGTATATATATATATATATATATATATATATATATATATATATATATATATATATATATATATATATATATGTATGTATGTGTGTGTGTGTGTGTGTGTGTGTATTATATATATGCATACATTCGCACATGTATTTATGAGCATATGTATGTATACGTGTTGATAGCAAAAGAGAGCTTAAATGCACGCAAATACACACTTGTATATGTATAGGTATACACATACAGATACAAATTTATATATATACATATGTATATAGATATATAGATATTTATATATGCATATATATATAATTACATATATATATGAGTTGTGTGTGTGTGCATATATGAAGATATACATCTATGTATATATATGCATGTGTGCATACACACACACAAGTATGTATAACATACATATACATATATACGTACATATATATCGGAGGGGCGTATAGATATACACTTTGAATCTTCTGTCGAGCGTGACAAGTGAAACAGCAGTATTAGGAGACATGCGATATCGATATTACAAAAACGTATCTCATGATTGAATACGTTTAGCATCGTATCTCCATCCGGACTTCCCTTAATTACCGTGCACTTTATCGTATAACACCGGCCTTACTCCGACCAAAGCACTTTAATGTGATGGTAATCGAACTACGATATTAAAACCCGTGAGATTTCTGCTTTTAGTCCTTTGTGAGTTTAGTTCTTTCTCTCTGTCTTTCTTCCTCACCTATATCTGTATGTGTATGTATCTGTGTAAGTACACAAATGTATATAGTTGTATGTATGTATATATATACATACATATATATATATATATATATATATATATATATATATATATATATATATATATATATATATATATATATATATATATATATGTATGTATGTATGTATGTATCATATATGTTTGTTTTATATAGACATATATATAAACACATACACACTAATATATATATCAATATTTATATACACACTCATACACTCACACACACTCACACACACACACACACACTCATACATTCACTCACAGACACATACATACACATATATCTATTTACCGTTTATCTCTATATCCGTTTTGTACATTCCACTCTACGTATATATTCAGACAAATTTATCGACGCATGTGCACATAACGTATATATACCTATATACTTCTATAAACGAACTGTATATATCTTATTGTTCTGCTTGCTTATATCTGACCACCATATCCGATCGTGTATTCAACTTTAGCTCCACCTTTACACTTCAGCGTGCGGTCTAATGTTACAAAAGGCAAGCACACCCAGTAGCACTATAACAAAAAGGTTAAAAGAACTTCAGGACAGATGAGAAACCGATCCAAAACCAGCTTAGTTCTCAGTAGGCCAACCAGAGTATATCATACGAATACACGAATACTGCAGTAGACCGCACACTTAAATAGCAGCGATGTATTTCTACTATTGGCGAAAACAGATTTTATCCTCATATTTTAAAAAATAGGGACGATGTCTCAACATCCTTTCATTGCTAACCTATTTAATCTTAGTTTAACACCCCTGCGATATAACGATTGTCCCATTTGTGCAGATGTGATCGCCCTCCTTCAACATTTCCTCTCAAAATCGGTCCTGTCCAGAAGACTTAATCTTTTTTTTTAAGCATTATGATGGCAGCGCTAACTTCGAAAAGCTTGGTAACTCGTACACATAGTTATAATAATTTCTGTATGACTATTAAGCTAGTTTAGATGTCGTTTACAGTGTTCACTATAACACACCATTACCGAAGTGTCTGCATTTCCAGAATATCTCGAATCTGATGTCTATGTAATGTTTACATTTGGATTAATTACAATAAAATAGTTTTCTGAAGTGCATCGTTGAAGAAATTAACAGATGTTAAACACACACGCACGCACCGATTGCAGATTAAACCTACAGATTATCTTTGCAATTTCGGCTGGTTATACTCGAGATTGCTCCAATCTGGCCAGCCTAACTATCTATCTCTGTATGTGTGTATGTGTGTTGATAGATAGATAGATAGATAGATAGATAGATAGATAGATAGATAGATATGAGACGGAATCGTGTATATCTGTATATATATATATATATATATATATATATATATATATATATATATATATATATATATATATATATATATATATATATATACATACACACACACACACACACAACGGTCTTCTTTCAATTTCCGTCTACTGAAGACGAAACCGCACAGTCACGGCTGTACCTTAAAGGCATCTCTGTGTAACAACAAGTCGTAGGGCCACTTTACGGATCGTACCCTTTCTGATGGGTTTCATTGGAAACGACCAGAAATATAGAACCTATTAAAAATAAAAAGGAGAAGAAAGAAACATAGACGGCACTAAGAAAGTATTTAATAAATGCTTTGCGAGAATTGCATAAACAAATTGTTGCAGACAATAGCTTGTTACAGATCGATTGTGATATTTATAAATAGTTTATTCAATAAATTTTAGTCGTTCATACGAAGACTTTGTAATTGAGATGAAACGATGGAGGTATGGAGCAAGAAGTATGATATAAAATGATTACATATTTCCGACAAGCAGACATCTATAAATTTAATTCAGATAATTCAATTTTGAAATCTTTTGTAGAAGCTGTTATTGAGAAATCTCTGCCGTGTTTTATGCGTATGATTTGCTGGTAT
>NC_142941.1:51586330-51588830 GCF_046866305.1 Octopus bimaculoides
TTATTGGTTTATTTTTCTATCACTTTTCCATCACTTCCTTCATTCTTATGCTTTACTGTGTGTTATGTAATTTCTGCTCACTAAAAATTGCCAAACGTACAACAACAGATGATATACTTCACATATTAACAAGCATACACATACACACGTCCCCAGACACAAACACAAAATCACTTGAACGTAGAATCCTATTTACATTACTGTGCGCGTAAGAGTGTGTGCGTTTGTGTGTGTGTGTGTGTGTGTGTGTGTGTGTAAATTAAACGAAGAAGACTTCTGATACTTAAGACGAATCGTAAATTTTGAAACTAAACAAGTTGGATCATATAAATCATATACAGCCTATTCAATCAGCCAATTCTTAACCGAACAATACATGCACAAGCGCGCGTACGCGCACGCACGCACACACACACACAGATATGTGCGTTTGTGTGTGAGGGCGCATGACTTACTGGCTAGGGTGTTGCACTTACGATCGTACGCACAGAATACATACGACAGGCTTCTCTCAGTTTCCGTCTACCAAATCCACTCACAAGGTTTTGGTCGGCCTGAGGTTATAGAAGATACCCGACCAAGGTTTCACCGCAGTTCGGACTGAACCAAGAACCATGTGGTTAAGAAGCGTCGTTCCAACCGTGACCATACCGTCTTTTGAGAAGGCATTTGGATTACATTGTTGCATCTCTTCGTTTGAAGGCAACGTATGTTTTGAGAACATTTGAGATCGCCATTGTCGATCTTGTTGTGGTGGTAGTTGCTTTGTTAGAGATATTTGTTGTTGTTAATACAGTTACAATTCTCGTTTCCAACGTTGCTGCTGCTGCTATTATTTACACAATTCCTATTTCTGGTGTTTTGTTTTATTTTTGCTGATCTCCTCTTGAAGCAGCTGCTGCTTTTTTTTGTTTTTGTTTTTTTCGTTGTTGTTGTTGTCGTTGCTTTTCTTGCTGGTGTTCTCCATGCAAGCGTTGCACTCTTGTTGTCATCGTTGTTTTTGTTACTGTTGTTGTAAGTTGTCGTTCTTGTCGCTGTTCTTGTTGTTGCTGTTGTTGTTTATGCTGTTGTTGTTGATGCTGCTGTCGTTGTTGTTTTCATTGCTGCTGCTGCTAGTGTTATGGTGTTGTTCTTGGCGGTATTTTTGTTGCTGCTGAAGTTGCTGTTGTTGTAGCCGCTGCTACTGCTGCTGCTGCTGAAGTTGTTGTTGTTGTTGTCAAATAAGCGAAAATTGTCAACTCCATTTTCTATTTCGAAATGAAGAAGCCGAAAGGTATAAAGCAGTTGCCACGGAATAAGTAAGTGGATTTCGAATGCGAGATGATGAGGAAGTCAAAGAGAGATGTGTGTGTCTCGGTGAGTGAGAGAGAGCGAGGGAGAGAGAGAGAGAGAGAGAGAGAGAGAGAGAGAGAGAGAGAGAGCGAGGGAGAGAGAGAGAGAGAGAGAGAGAGAAGATTGAGGGGAGTGAAAGATGGAAAGACAGGGTTTGTGAGATAGAGGGGAGAAGATAGAGTATGACATCAAATATTTATAAAGGAGATTATGTATGTGAGTGTGTGTTACACAGAGAGAGAGAGGGGGAGATAGAGGGTAAGGAGGGGTAAAGGGAGAGGAAAGAGATTTCACTGGAATTGAGAACTAAGCGGAGAGCAAACGTACACAAACATGGGCGCGCGGCTCCGCACAAGATTCCACATACACCGATATATGTATGTATATATATATATATATATATATATATATATATATATATACATACATATAGAGATAGATTACATATATATATATATATATATATATATATATATATATATGTATGTATATATATATATATATATATATATATATATATATATATATATATATATATATATATATATATATATATATATATATATATATATATATATATGTATATATATATATATATATATATATATATATATATATATATATATATATATATATATATATATATATATATATATATAATATACAAGAAATGAGGGCAGGGAATCGTCAATTAATAATAGAATTAACAATTAACAATTTTGCCAAGTAGTTCAGTATGAAATAAACCTTTATCGGTAAGACCATTTATCATCATAAATATAAGGGATTAGCAATTGAGTTGCTTCTCCAACATACTGAAAATTCAGAAACAGCAGTCAAAGAACTACCGTTTCTAAACTACAAATTTTTCTCTAAAACGGATGGCGATATTTATGGCACACATAGAACAAAAAACCGGAGGGAAAAGCACAAACAAAACAAGCCTTTAGTTAATTGGGTACGAATCGTTTCATGGTTAAGCGAACGAAAACTTCACTATTCCAATCTTGAGCCCAAATATTCTGATAAATTTGAAAGTGTCTCTAATTGTTAATTCTATTATTAATTGACGATTCCCTGCCCTCATTTCTTGTATATTTTATATTTGATATCTCTAAGTTAGATAGTTAAACCGTAATCCCTCCACACGGAACTTTTTTTCATACGG
>NC_142941.1:51596330-51608830 GCF_046866305.1 Octopus bimaculoides
CCTGTTGTAGTTTGTTGTTTGTCTTTCTATGTCTTGAATTTAAATCCCAACAATATTTGACATTTTTCAGTCTCTAAAAAACATGTGTTTGTTGCTTTATAGTCTTGTTAGAGAATGATTTTAAACATGAGACTCAAAACTTACAAAAGTTTTACAGTTCCCCGTCTTGTCTTTCGTTTGTGGTGAAGTTTTAAAAAATCTCTTTTGTTAAATAGGGGTAAACTGTGAATCTGGGCGCCTAACGTAGTTTAGACAAGCTTACGAACTAATGACGTTCCTTCATTATTTTTCATTCATATTATGTTACATTTAGAATCTTTAATAATGTTCACCTGCATATCTTTTATTTTATTGTTTTGTTAGGAGATTTAAGAGAAGAAACATGGCGTTTCATTAAAAATCACTCCCAAATATGAAGAAATAAAAAGCAGAAATCACCCCTCCTTTCCCTAACTAACAAGTTTAGATGATAATTAATGCTAGGTGTATTCTTTTTGTTTTTTTTTTTTGTTTTAGAAAATCAAATCTCGTGAAAGGAGGGGGGAACATTTCGGTAAAAAATAATTTTAAAATGTGATAGCAAAAAAGACGATAAATACATTGAAGAATTAAGGAAAATTATCAAAGATTCTTTTAGTTGCTGCTGGTGACAGGAGCAGGTGTATTGCGTTTGTCTCTGCCTAAAAGCTGCCACCTGAGAATTGAATGCAAGAAGTTTGAATGATGCTATTTTGAAAAACAGGCGTCAATGGAACAAAAAGAATGAGGTCAAGAAGAATATTTAGACGAAACAATGAACTAATCTATAATGGTAAGGTGCTAGGAATAAAGGAAGAATGTCTGAAAGAAGATAACAATGGATTGCGAAAGACTGAAACTATAGGAACTAAACTTTTAATGTCTTAATTAAAAGTAAAAGATGCCTAAGTGTATTTTTAAGAAGTTCTGGGAAATATGAGTTCGTGAAGAACAAATGATTTTGACAGCGAATATCTTCGTTTATATTTGGTTATCATGAAATAAGGTAAGATTTCAGCAAGTTGAATTGGTTGGTAATCTTGGATCAATCTGATTGATCAAACTTTGCCAAAACGTTCCGACCGTGACCATCTTGAACTTTTGTAAGGAGTAGTGTATGTGAGATTGGCGGTGAGCAGGCAGAATCGGTAGCATGCCGGACGTAATGCTTAGTATCATTTCACCCGCCTTTACGTCCTGAGTTCTAAGTCCGTCGAGGCCGACTTTGCCTTTCATCGTTTCGGGGTCGATGAAATAAGTACCAGTTGCTTACTGGGGTCGATGTAATTAATGTACCTTCCAAAAATTTCAGGCCTTGTGCGCAGAGTAGAAAGGATTATACTATCCATTCTGCTCTTCCTTTTTCTTTTTAAAAAGATTTGGCCGTTATTTCTAGTAGATCGAAACAACCCGGAACCATGTGGTTGGGAAGCAAGCTTTTTTACCACACAGCCACTCCTGCGCCAGGAGAACAATTACTAACATTTTTGATATGGACTTCTTCAGATAAACGTGAAAGTCAGGATAGAAAGGCGAAAATGCCCATTTTCAATAATTCTATTCAACTACATCAGTGGTTCTCAATGAGGGTCTATATGATCTTTAGGGGTCAAAATAAGGTTTAGTGGTTAAACATTATGCAAAATAAATTGAGGATACTTCTACATTACTCAAAATATTTTAAGAAATTCTTTAGACATGTATATATGTATACATATATGTGTGTTTGTGTGTCTGTGTTTGTCCCCCCAACATCGCTTGACAACCGATGCTGGTGTGTTTACGTCCCCGTAACTTAGCGGTTCGGCAAAAGAGACCGATAGAATAAGTACTAGGCTTACAAAGAATAAGTCGTGGGGTCGATTTGCTCGACTAAAAGGCGGTGCTCCAGCATGGCCACAGTCAAATGACTGAAACAAGTAAAGAGAGAGACAATTCCGAATAATATTTAACTATAAAAATATAATGGGATCCTTTTTAAAACACCTGAATGTCTCGAAGGGTCCCGTAGAGCAAAACAGGAATTAAAGAGATCGACAGGCAAAAAATGGTTGAGAAAACCACAGAACTATATTAATGGGTAACGTTTTGAACACGGTTTCCACCGTGAGAAATGCAAAGATCGATGCGCATTGCGAGATTCACACGAACCCGATGCAATAATTTCGCATTTCTGTCAATTTGTGCTCATTCATTCATGATGCGTTCCTTCATATGAATCATATTCTTGATTTATTGAATACAGCTCCTTCTTCTTCAACATCAGCTTGAAAAAGAAGTCAAGGGGACGAATATTTGATGGACGTGGAACCCATTCCACAAGAATATTGGCGATATTATTCGTGTTTCCAGACTTTATGTTCACCCTGTACTTCATATTTGTGACAGTAAAGTATATCTGCGATAGAGGATACCAATTTCCTTCGCATACAGAGATGTTGAAGCATATTAAATATTAAACGCTTATGAAATATTGTTTTGAAAGTGTTCTGCGTTGGTTGAAGGGATCCCAGAGCGATTATTACGTAATCCATGCTCACAACGTAACAGATAATGCAGTCGGTGATATGTAAGATGTTTCCTGAGGAACACAGAGCGAGAAAGAGAGAGAGAGAGAGAGAGAGAGAGAGAGAGAGAGGGAGAGAGAGAGAGAGAGAGAGAGAGAGAGAAAGAGAGAAGGACAATGGATAGTTACATGAAGATGTGTTGCAGTAGGAAAAGGGAAGGACATGCTCACAATAACATTCTGAGATATCTCAGTTGATATTGAACCTAAGAAATGAAGAAGGAAAATACAAAATTAGATTATAAATAGTTGTTCTGAGGACTGGACGATATGACATATATAAATTGGAACACACACACACACACACACACGCAGAGATACGCACATGCAGACACATGCACAGACAAACACGAACGTTTGCCTACAGAATAATCATAAACTGCAGATGCTTATTCACATACATGCGTATAGCATGCTTGCGTATACAAACATATACGTATATATATATATATATATATACACACACACACATACGCATAAATTTGTATAAGCATTCACAGATACTCATATACGTGTGTAACCACAAAATAATACATCTAACTGTCTCTCTCTCCCCATCTATCTATCTATCTATCTATCTATCTATCTATCTATCTATCTATCTATGAGTGTGTGTGCGTGCATATGTGTATGTCTGTGTATCTGCATATATGTGTGTGTGTGCTGTGTTTGCTTGTACACGCTTGGCTATAAGTTCGAGGGCAGCGTAATGCATGGCCTACATTACGATAACCTTCCTCTACTGCTATTTCTGTGTTGACTCCCTGTTAATATGATTGACGAGGAGTCAAGGGCAAACGATATGAATAGCAGCAAATATAGATGGTTTGACCTTGAGCCGAAGAATTGTGATTACAAAATTATATATGTTATGGCCAAAGGTGGTACCATTCATGGATCTTCTACTGAATAGAATCGGACGTTTACGACCACACATTTAATATATTAATTTTCAATGATGGAGTATAATTTCAACGGATTCTCACAAAAACTGATTTATCTGGATTATAGACAGGATTTGGGTACTTAACAGAATTAAAGTTTTCGTTTTTGTATATTTTCAAGTTAGAAGCCACATACATGGTAACGCTACTGTGATTTCTGTAGGATAAATACGTTTTGTTAACTGTAAGGTCGTTACTCTCTGATAATTTATGTTTCCAGGCTTTTACTCATAAGAAGATAATTCACATACATATACGTATATATATATATATATATAGACCTACCTATCGTTTTGCGATCACCAATACTTTATTATCTCCCCTTCTTCCTAGCTCTCCTGTCTAACTATCTTTGTCCAGCCAGTTGCCATGATTGACCGCTAACTCCTAAAGTCTTTTTTTTATTCTCTCTCTGTTTATTTCCTCGTATTCCTTTCTGTTGAAGAGCGTAGGCTCGAGACATAAAAGACTTTCTCACCTCTCCAAGTGTCAAACTAATACACCTGCTTGTTGTTTATACACCTGTATTCGTCTTTTGTTTTTCTGTAAATTTCAACAATATATATGTATATACATCGACATCGATGAAATTGACCCCCACCCACTCCCTACAAAATTGCTGGCATTGAGCCAAAATTTGAAACCATATATAGGTAAGGAGTTGATAGAATCGTTGCTGCAGACGACAAAAATGCTTAGCAGCATTTCCTCCGGCTTTTCATTCTAAGTGCAAAGGAAAAGACCAGTTGGTACACGACGGGACTCAAGCAGGAACCATGTGCTTGAGAAGCAAGCGTCTTACCGCACAGCTATGCCTGCACCCATACATGGATATATATTTCGTAGTGTTTGGATTGAAGCATGTCCCGCAGTTTCAATCAGGGCCACTTATATTTGTTAATGATTTTATTTTTTCGAATGTTTTTCTTTTTCCTTTTTTTTTTTTTTGTGATAGATATTTTCCTGTCTGCGTGACAAAACTCATCAATCATAAATCAGGTTTTGTTTTCGGCCAATTTCAGACAAGATATTTAGACAGCTACTATATCTGTCTTACCACTGAGCCAGCAAAAGCAACACAAGCAGCAGCAGAAGCAACACAAGCAGCAGCAGCAGCAGCAGCAACGAGCAACTTAATACAATTTTAGTTATGTTGTATGTGTATCTCATTAACAACCAAAGATTTCTCATGCAATGCATACATACATACATACATACATACGTAGGTACGTACAGGCACAGACACACACATATATACACACATATTCATATATATATATATATATATATATATATATATATATATATACATACATACATACATAACATACATAACTAGCTAGTTATGTATGATAGATAGATAAATAGATAGATAGATAGAGAGAGAGAGAGAGAGAGAGATACATACATACATACATACATACATACATACATAGAAATATACACACATACATACATATACACAAATACACATATACTAATATTGATAGATAGAAGTATATATGTATGTATATTCATACATTCATACATACGTACATCCAAACATACATACTCATATACATGTATGTATGTATGTACATTTATATATGTATGTATGCGTATATGTGTGTACATGTGTGTGTGTGTGTGTGTGTGTGTGTGTGTGTGTGTGTGTGTGTGTGTGTATACCTAAACACATTCAGATTGCTGCCTGATATCTCCAACGATTTTACCACACACGCTATCTCATCTTGTATTGAAGATGGCATAAGGAAGAACTTGAAACGCTGATGAGAAGTTTGCGAAGTTTAGGTTCCTCCACAAACTACAAAGCGATCCTACCAAAATATGGTGGAACCATCATGAAAGTGATGAGACCGGAATTGAAGGTTTCAATAACATGTCATGTACAGAAGGGTTAAAACGATCGTTGTGAGCAATAGCTTCCCGTACAATCTATTTTCCGTCTCTATCATTTGTTACATACATACATACATACATACATACATACATACATACATACATACATACAAACATACATATATATATAAATATATATATATATATATATATATATATATATATATATATATATATATATATATATATATATATATATATATATATATAATATAATATGCATATATGTATATATATATAGATATATATGTATACATATTTATAAACATATACATATGTATACATATATACATATTTGTATATTTGTGTGTGCCTTATATCATTATCTATTATTATTATTATTATTATTATTATCATTATTATTATTGTTGTTGTTGTTGTTGTTGTTGTTGTTGTTGTTATTTGAATTTTATTATCATCATCGTCATCACATCATCACCATCACCACCACCCACCAGTACCACCACTACCATCATCATCATCATCATCAACAACAACAACAACAACAACAACAACAGCATCCTGTAAACAGCGCGTTAATACGGAAAGAATGTATTCCTTTGTTTCGAGCTGATGGTTGTCCTCCTGTGTTATATATGCATATCTTCTTTGCCGTTTTTCTTTGTTAATATTTTACATTTACATTGCTTTTCATTCTGTTCCGCTGATAGATACTTTCCTGTCTGCAGGACACAGACCATCAATCACAAAACTTGTTTTGTTTTTAGGGCCATTTCTGACAACATAGATATTAAGACACCTAGCCTAACTGAGTAGCCACTGGGCCACCAACAAAAACGTCAGCATAATATAATTTTAACGATATTACTTGTATCACATTTGCAACATGAGATTTATCATGATGCAGGTATATAGATGCAAATTTCCTTCTTCAGATTTAAGCGAAGCACATTTAGAAAGGAAATAACACACGCTAACATAATTTTACATTCAGATGAATGGATACGTTGAAGGTTTACAAATATTGATGATTTATCTGGAGACTTCAAATTCATGTTTCTTATACAGTATGTTTAAAAGTAAGACTGTTCCTGAGATACATTCAGGCCCATTGGATAATATATACAAACACATCCATCCATACATACATACGTATACAGATATATATATATATATATATATATATATATATATATATATATATATATATATATATATATGCATGTATATATGTATGTGTGTGAATATATATATATATATACATATATAAAAAAAAAAAAAATATATATATATATATATATATATATATACAGAGAGAGAGAGAGAGAGAGAGAGAGAGAGAGAGAGAGAGAGAGAGAGAGAGAGAGAATGAGTGAGAGAGAGAGAGAGGTCACTAAAGTGACTAAGGGTACAAAGTGGTGCCAGCCTTGCTAGAAATAAGAGTCAGAACGACTCATTAGCCACAAGAGCACAATCTTAATAAGGATATTGCTTGTTTGACATTTGCAACACGAAATTTATCATGATGCAGGTATATAGATGCAAATTTCCTTCTTAAGATTTAAGCGCATGAAGCTAATGGTTCATTGTATTGCATTTAGTCGTTATCAGGGTTTGAACAGAGATACACCATGTGTTCGCTGTCGAAACGTATGTAAAACCTATAAAAATGTAGGAATGTTATTGCTGTACCCTGTATATCCTGCACGTGAACCCTTGATCCTTTTCCATATCGATCACTAATCAATTATAATTCATTAACCAAATATTTGACATTGTAATTATGCAACTAGCTATTAAATCGACCATCTATCTATTCACTTAATCTATTAATTAATCATATATCTATTTATTTATTTATTTATTTTATTCATTACTGCAACACCGGTTTAATCGGTTCTATATTTTCGGCACTCTACATTTTAATGATTTTTCATAAACACGCCCTTTCGAAATTTACTCCTACACATGCCATATACTCCACTTCCAATATTGTTGGTGTTATTCAATCACAGTTCACACCATCTTAATATTTGTTAGTAATCATATTTTTAACACATCCTACGGTGTAAATGTTACCAGTGTGTATACACACACACACACACACACGCACACACACACACACACACACACACACACACACACACACACACACACACACACACACACACACACACACACACACACACATATATATATATATATATATATATATATATATATATATATATATATATACAGATAGGCGCAGGAGTGGCAGTGTAGCAAGTAGATTGTTTCTCAACTACATGGTTCCGAGTTCAGTCCCACTGCCTGGAACCTTGGGCAAGTGTCTTCTATTATACCCACAGGTTGACCAAAGCCTTGTGACCGGATTTTGTAGACGGAAACTGGAAGAAGCTCGTCGTATATACTTGTGTGTGTTTGTCCTCCACCACCGCCTGCTGACCACGTAATCTAGCGGTGCGACAATAGTCACCGATAGAATAAGCATCAGACTTTCAAATATAAGTACTGGGGTGGAGTCGTTCAGCGGAAAATCTTTCATGATGCCACGTGGTAGGGTTGAACCCGGAACCATGAGGTTGGAAAGCAAACTTCTTACTACACGGCCATTGCATGAAACTCAGATATTTCTTCTTGCTGTGTTAACATCTGCCTGTTTTTAACTGTAAGACTTAACCACAATAATGGTTCTAACAGGTTTATTTCCTTTGAAAACCACAGCGTAACAGACAAACGCATGCCATGACAATCGGATTGCAATTTTGATAATATGATGGTTATTGAAAGAGAGAAACTGAAATAAAGAGAAAATATTGGTTACAAATAAATAACTTTTCGAAAGTTTATTGAACACCAATGCAACAATATCAAGTGTCCTTTTATATTTCCTGTAAATGATGTTCTTTTAGAAGAAGGTTTCGTATTCTTTTCTGTTTCTTTTTTCCTTTCTTTATTTCCCTTTTCTTTCTTTATCTTTTCGTTTTTTGTTTTTTTGGTCATGTAAGTAGCTAATAACTTCGAAGTATATATTTTTTCATCTTTGTGAAAAGTTGGCAATTGAAGATCAATACTGTCTCTGGAGTTTCAAATGTTTATACAGAATTCAGAAGTCTTCATCAAATTACTAACAAGGTACTTAATACCATATTCTCAAGACTGACAAGGCGCCATTTGAAAATTCAATTTATTTCCATCGAAATATGATAACAACTATCGGGGAAACGTTAAGTTATGTTTGTCTTCTTTGTTCTGAATATTTTTCTTCTTCAAAGATTCATCTCTAATTTAATATTAGACAAATGTTCATTCTTTATTATTACCATTCTGTATCTCATGATAATATACACCATTTTTTTTCTGACATCAACGGCGTAAATATGAATATCAAATGCTCTTAAGTTCGTTTGCTTTTCTTTTCGTCTCCAAGTTATTTTTCATTATTCTATCTATTTTCCTCGATGGTTTTCACAAGAGAATTTAATCTGCCGTTACTTGACGAGTCACCAAGTGAGACGTTACCTGGTAACTAAATTTTCTAGAAATAGTAGCGAGAGTTTCTCTTAACCCACTAACTGTTGAGTTACAGAATAATTTAAGAAAGAACGCACATGATAATAAAAAATAACCCCAGGATGGTCGCCATAGTTAAACCTTTGATCATAGGCCCTGCTCGAATTGCACTGACCTAGGGCTAAGCAACAACAACAACAACTGAAACGCAATCATCAACACTACTACAATCGCCAACAATACCACTAACGGTACTGTCGCCAACACTAAAAGTGCTACGAACGCTACTGTCGCTAAGAGCACCAGGGGACAACGTGGGATCATTGTTCATTGAATGATTTTGCTCATAAACCTGGAATGGTTTTGGTCATGGCTAGACTGGAGTCTAAATAGTAACAGTACTGACCCATGTATAGACCGCGTCGGGGGAAAGTAAATGCAACATTCAAGCCCCTCACACCTGACTTGCTGTCCCCTCTTTCTCAGTCTGTTTATCTGTCTATTTCTCTCCCTGTCATTCTCACTTTATCTCAGTCTGTCTGTCTGACACTCACAAACACACACTTTCACTGCTTTTTCTACTTCAGTAGTGACTGATCCCGTGTAACACTCACCATTGCATTGTTTACAAACTCGTCTCTCCTTCGCCCTCACCTCACCCAGCCCTTCTCGGGAACGTCGGTCCTCTGGGAGGCTCTTTTTTCTCCTTTCATTACTACATTTTCCCGGTAGTCATCCGCAGTCATTGCAAAACAGTTAAAGAGAAACATTAACCCTGCTGACCTCACTGGTCTTAAAATGTTTTCAAGGATCATATATGCTACCTCTTTATAACCAAAATAATAATGATAATAATAACAAAGAAAATAAACATACACTAAAACAGCGTCAAACCCTGATACGAACCGTGGATACTTCGTCCATTACAGAGACAGTTTTATCGACAACCCTCACCCATTATAACACGAACAGAATGAGGAGTGGTAAAAGGTTAAACAAAACTTTAATAATTATAAACCACACATATTTGCGTTAACAACTCACAATCTTGTAGAAATACTGTGTGATCAGAATCTGTTCATAATTACCAATAGTGTGTTAGAAAGATTTATTCTATTCAAAAATCAATAAAGATATTTTGAATTAATACAATTTTTTTTTTCAAATATGGCAAACAATTTTAATTTGGTGCATTAGCTGAATCAATTATAGGCTTTTAACACACTCTACGTTTTTTTTCCCCTCTTTCTCTGGTAAATGAAACACAGCATGCCGTGAGTAAATTGAAAACGTTACTTGCTGAATTACGCATGCATAGCTGTGTGGAATGATGTGCTGATGTGGTGGTGTGATGTCGGAGCGGTGGTGGTGGTGTTGGTGATGTTCTTAAGAGCGAAATTGAATAATAACTTCCCCAACTGGACCTCATAAATCATATTGACGGGCCAGGTGTTAGAAAATCTAAGCGAACAGTAGGACTTGTAGTAAAGCAATGGATTCTCACTTGTCTGAGTAAGCTTGTTCCTGCATCCGAGATAATTGGAAGCTGACAGTATCGTTCATCATTGAGAGAAGAAAAAGACGACACGGCCTTTTACATGAACATTGAATAATAGTTCAAGAAAATGTTTCACTTATTTATATACTGATCAATGATGGATGTTAAAATGAGGAGTCAATTTGGTTACGTAACCCTCAAAATGTTTTCTTTCAGAACAGGAAAACTTTTATTTCACATCTTCACATTTTTTTTTTTTTTTTTGCAGGTAGTTATTTATTTATTCATTCATTTGTGATGCGTTTGTTGTATGATATTTTGTTCCTTTTATAATTCTTTATTTTTGCATGTAGCGTTTAAGATTACTCCGCTTCCAATTCAACGCAGTTGCGAAAGAGAATCAACTGACATCTCGTGAAACCCTGTACTGCATATCAGTTGTTAAAGCGCCAACATAAGCTGACATTGCAACATGAGATCAACGTATATTAAACAATTATGACACGTAAGATGGCCCATGACATATCTTTTATTCTTTTTTCTTTTCTACTCTAGGCACAAGACCCGAAATTTTGGAGGGAGGGGGCCAGTCAATGAGATCGACCCCAGTACGCAACTGGTACTTAATCTATCGACCCCGAAAGGATGAAAGGCACAGTCGTCCTCGGTGGAATTTGAACTCAGAACGTAAAGACAATACACAATGACCTTTAGTATTTAACAGCAACTACCTGTATACATAGAACATCTTTGGTCTTATGATCCTGTTGGGTCTCCAAACAACCGTCTAATGTGTCTCTGCTTTCATACAAAACTGATGTAAGTGTCCCTTTGTTATCTCATTGCGTTGCCTTTTGTAAATCGGTGCAGTATGACTTGAGTAAACTTTTCTTTATGAGCAGCAATGTCATTTGAGAAAGCTTTCACTTCTGTTTCTGCTAGATGGAGCAACAACGCAGAAGCCCCATTGTTGTCTCACTCTACTTACTTTTCAGTACCATAAAGTATGCCAATGTCATAAGAAATTAGAAACTTCGAGAGAACGTGAAACAAATCATTTATAACTTTGGAACTCGAAGACAAAGCTATAACCAACAACGTGTGAATATTGAGTTTAAAAAAAAATCTTTGGAAGGGCAGCACTCGTTGTTCGATTCCAGGACTTTTTCTTATCTCAACATTTGTATTCCACCGCCGTAAAAAAAAAGAAAAACCTTAGGCGCAGGAGCGGTTGTGTGGTAAGTAGTTTGCTTACCAACCACATGGTTCCGGGTTCATTCCCACTGCGTGGCACCTTGGGTAAGTGTCTTCTACTATATCGGGCCGACCAAAGCCTTGTGAGTGGATTTAGTAGACGTATATATATATATATATATATATATATATATATATATAAGTGTGTGTGTGTGTGTGTATGTTTGTGTGTCTGTATTTGTCCCCCCCCCCAACATCGCTTGACAACCGATGGTGGTGTGTTTACGTCCCCGTAAATTTGTTGTTTGGCAAAAGAGACCGATAGAATAAGTACTAGGCTTACAAAGAATAAGTCCTGCGGTCGATTTGCTCGACTAAAGGCGCTGCTCCAGCATGGCCGCAGTCAAATGACTGAAACAAGTAAAAGAGAGGAACGAGAGTATACTGAAATATATTTGGCCGCCATTTCTAGCAGGTTATTCGTCCACATAACGACTCAGTCATGGGATCATTTAACATCACAAGCTGTCTCTCTTTCCGCCTCCCGCCACCGCCGCCTGTTCTCTCTTCCCCTCACTCCCCCTTCTCTCCTTTCTTTGTTAGACAAGCAAGTGTAATGTCATCTCCCACCACCCGAACACATATATAAACAAAGCAGGTGATATTCTCGGACAAACAGTAATCGATGAGTTACTTCCTTCAAGATAAATGTTAGCATTAATTTATTACATTCACTTATTACGTTATCTCAAACATATTTTCGAAAACAACTTTGTTTGGCTTCTTCTTCTTCTTCTTCTTCTTCTTCTTCTTCTTCTTCTTCTTCTTCTTCTTCTTCTTCTTCTTATTATTATTATTATTATTATTATTATTATTATTATTATTATTATTATTATTATTATTA
>NC_142941.1:51618830-51638830 GCF_046866305.1 Octopus bimaculoides
GAGGCTATTTGCCGCCTCCTTAGCAATTGTTATAGGCCGCTGGATGCACCGATGTGTATGGAGGTCTAGCCTCAGCACAAAATGAAATATGTTCATTTAAATAACATTGACCAGCTTATAGCATTAAGTAAAATATATAACACTATCGCGTTGATTCGGAGACGTCTTGATCTAATGATGTCATGATCCAGTGACGTCATGATACAATGACGTCATGATCCAATCGCAATAACAGGACAATGTACTCTGATACATGTCAAGGAGAATTTCCTAAAGAGTTTATTTCCGGAAGTGAACGTACTTTCCACAACTGTATGTACTCGAACATATTTAATCTGACTTTCTCTGTGTATTTGGTGGGGAGGAGTGGAAGGTGGTGGAAAGAAAGGAAAGAATGGTAGTTATAAGGAGGTGGAGGTGTGTGGGACTGCCTCCTCAGACATATTCTTGTCTCTCAGCCAACAGAAAAACATCATCAGCAACCAGAAATGATCATGACGTCATGAGAACCTCTATATCTTTTACTTTGACAATATTGGTGACCGTGGCTGCTCAGTTCATCAAGTGTGTCATGGCGTAAGTCTTACATAACGTCCCTTGGGACTTCTGCAGCCAATGTCCGTCTGATTCTCAGTGCTAAGAAGATCAAATACATAAGCATCAATGAAGATGAAAGCCACTTGCAAATTTGCTCCCTCGACGGCACACAACTCAATATAGCCAGTAACTCCATGTATATTGGGTCAAATGTCGCTGACAGCGTGTGAGATTTTCTGACTAGTTTTGAGTCATTTTAACAACCCTCAAAACATCTGACAATCTAGTATTTCGAAGCCTGGACTTCTCCAAGATATGCCTGGAGATCATTCTTCCTTTTGGAGTACGAAACCTGGACTATGAATGAGGCACTTGGAGATTGCCTTGATGGGATATACACCCGACTTTTCAGAAAGGCTTAAAATATCACATGGCACGACTGTAAACGAACGATGATGTTCATACTCACCCCATTCATCTGTATTGTTCGAGCTCAACGTACGAAATGCATTGCTAGCTGCTGGTACCGTGTTAAATAGCAGTAAATATATGGGATGTTACAGTTCGAGGAGTTGTACAACATAAAAGACGACTTGGGCAATTCAACTACATTTTATTATTAGCAAAGACAGACAGAACAAAATTAAGGACCTACCACAGAGAATGGGGGTGGAAGTGGGAGGATTCTTAACACGGCGTGGTGAAATGTATCTCGGAAGAGGATGTGGGCGAGTAGGTGTATACATACATACATACACATAGATAGATAGATAGATAGATAGATAGATAGATAGATAGATAGATAGATAGATAGATAGATAGATAGATAGACAGATTTGTATGTCCATATAGAGAATACGTAATTTCATGTGACACACACACATACACACACGAACGCATACAAATAGAGCTTACATTCGTACGCATGCTGCTAAACGTGTGTTTTCAAGTGAATGCTTGGGCGTGATTATGTGTACATGTTAAATATTTATGTAAGTATCTATACAGAAACATACACCAAGTTATGTTTGTTCTCTACATGTATTATTACTATTATTATAGCAGGTGATACAGTGATGTAGAAAACGATAGACAGAAGTAATAGAGGTGGTGGGGGGATAGAAGAGGTGTGAGAGATGAATAGTGAGAAAAAGGGAGGAGAAGGAGAAGAAAGAGAGAGAAAGAGGGGATGGGAGAAAGGGAAATACGTGTACATAGTCTGTAGGTGTTGTGTTATCTCGGAATATGTAATGTCGGAAATATTGTGAGATAGCTAAGAATAATTACATCGGATATTATTAATAGCTTAGATAGATGTTAAAATTTGAAAGATCTATCTATGTCAAAAGTTGGGGAATTTATACATATGTATCTATGCGTGTATATATGAATGAATGTACGTATGTATATATATATATACATATATATATATATATATATATATATATATATATATATATATATATATATATATATATATATGAATATATGTATATATATATATGTGTGTGAATGTATGTATAACTGAATACATGCAAATATATACATCATTCGATTCCGATGTATATGTGCATACAAATATACACACATGGATGTATACATGTATGTAGACACACAAAGGCGCCACACACACACACACACACACACACACACACACACACACACACACACACACACACACACATATATATATATATATATATATATATATATATATATAAAAGCAGAATACATGTTCTGCCTTTGTATTTAGCTGATACCATAAATATGTACGAAGTTGGAAGATCAAGGGAAGAAATGTAGAAAGAGGAATGTACAGAAACGATGGAAACCGAAAAGTCTTTGTGCCTTTCTTATACATTTTCGCTTATTTTGATTGCATTTTAATCGGAAGAAATTTGTCAAGAGATGCCTGTTCATTCCATGTAATCGTAGCGCATTTCAAATTTCTTTTATCGAAAACGATGTCTTTTCTTAAACCTGTAGTTTAATTTTGTTCCCAGATGTTACATTTCTGCTTTGTGTATACATTTATAGGCACAAACGCAAACGCATGAAGTAGTGCAATGAACAATAGAAAAAAATTACAACACATGATTGACTAGGTATAGCAGTATGGTATTAGCTAAACACTATACTATAATGGAAAGAGAGTGTACCTTAATACTTGAGACTCTACGCTTTGATGGCAAGAAAGAGAACAACATTCAGGTTGTGAGCAACATAGGTGTGGATGTATATATGTATGTATGTATGTATGTATGTATGTATGTGCCTGGATGCATGTGTCTCTTTTATTTGGATCACACTGACGACACATAATACAACCATATAATATAGAATTTCACACAAAATAGACGATTATTTAAGAAGAATTATTCCCAACACAACACTAAACTAAAATTTACGCATAAAGAGTATACACACACCACAATCAGAATAAGAACGTGACTGATGACACATAACTCTAAGGCTAACATTTGAGTGTGACTATGTGGAAGATTAAAGGTGAAATGCTGGCGGTACAGTTTGCGCCAAGAAAAGTCGCCCATTACAAGTGCTAACACTGGCCCAAATCCTTTGTGTCCGAATTTGTCCCCAGCCCACCATTTGACAACCGGCGTTGGTGTGTTTACGTCTCCGTAACTTAGCTCTTCGGCAAAAGAGACCGATAGAATAAGTTCTAGGCTTTAAAAAAAATTAGACTTGGAGTCGATTCTTTCGAATAAAAGTCCTTGAAACTGTGCCCCAGCATGGCCTCAGACTGCAACAGGTAAAAAAGTAAAAATACATCATATATCAATATTCTAGAATCGAATTCACTTTTATCTTTTGTCTTTGAAGTGCTTCAGTCATTGGAATACGGCCGCGCTGGGGCCACGGGTCTTGAAGAGCTTTGTCAAACAAATCGACCCCTGTGCTTATTTTAATGCTATCGATCTTCTTTTGCCGAACCGCTCGGTTATGGAGATATAAACACAAACACATGCACACCTACGTACCAGAAAAAGTTGAACTTACGTTGTATTTTTGATTTTAACTTCAAAAGTCTGACTTCGATCGCAAAACTATTTTGAAACCAGCGAGACGGTTGCCGATTACACGGATTAACGACTGGTTTTTGTTATCTGACCTTTTCTCTCAGAATGCCATAAACATTTGCATAATCCACTTGACGAATTTGATTAAAGGATAGACATTTATGCAGACGAGTCAAGATCCTGCAAAGATTAAGTTGAAGTTTTTGAAGAGCTCTGTTTAAGAATGCTCCAAAATCTAGTCTTGATTTGACTTCTGCTGCATACATACATACATACATACATATAGCTATATATATATTGCTATAGCAATTTCCAATGGCCAGATAACTGAAGAGATGACGGCGTGGGTTTCCGCCCCGGCATCCGATACTCGGAGTTTTATCATGGCTACCGAATAATTATCACATATTTTTGCAGATAAATTCCTCTATTTACATAATATCGGGGTCTCTTTCTTTCTTTTGTTGTCTTTTCTATCAATATATATATGTAACATATATATATAACATCGGCCCGATGTTATAGTAGAAGTCACTTGTCCAAAGTTCTACGCAGTGAAACTGGACCTGGAATAACGTGGTCGTGAAGCAAGTTACTTACTACACAGTCACTCCTGCGGCTGTAGTATATATATATATATATATATATATATATATATATATATATATATATATACGCACACACAAACCCATATACGCATACATACACACAGACACACGCTCACACAAACATACACATATTAAGTGTGTGTGTGTATTGTATGTATGCGTGTGTGCATATATATGCACACACGGAATTATTGGCACATTTATACATTTATGTATATATATATATTAGAAATATTCCTATATAAATTTTTATACTTTTCTTATACACATATATATATATATATATATATATATATATATATATATATATATATATATATATATATATATATATATATATATATATATACATATACATATATGTATGTACGTATGTATATATATATATATATATATATATATATACACACACACACACACATATCCTTATACATATATATACAAAAATCGTGCATATCTATATATATATACATTTATATATATACATTTATATATATATATATATATATATATATATATATATATATATATATATATATATATATATATATATATATATATGTATGTCTATTAACCATAGATGCATATACGTATCTTTGAAACGTGCAGCTGCATCGCTGTGTGTAAATAACTAGCTGACATCTACCATTAATTATATGTCAACTTTGTTCGTCGAATGCGATATTTTTGAGTTGTAATTCGTTTATATATCAAAAGCTAAATAGCTTAATAATCTTATTTAGCCATGCATGTCAAAATATGCACATTATAAACCTATTCCGTGTGTATACGACGAATTCCTGGAAAGATTATTCGGCTCCGAGTTCTTCAGATATACATGCACACATGAGTACATCGCTATGTATAGCTTACACACGCACAAAGATACACACACACACAGATGCACATAGGTACACACACACACACACACACACGCACGCACGCACACACATGCAAAATAATATTCAAATATAGTGTGAAATACGAGTGTGTATGTGTGCGTGTATATGTGAGCGTGTGCGAGTGTGTGCATGCGTGCTGGTGTCTATATGTGTGTGTATGTGTGTATATGGGAGCGTGTGCGAGTGTGTACATGATTGCAGGTGTGTTTATGTGTGTATGAGTGTGTGTGCGCTTATATGTGCATGTGTGCATGTGAATGTGTGTGTGTTTGTGAGTGTGTGCATGTGTATGTGTGCATGTGTCTGCATGTGTGTGTATGTGTATGTGTGTGCATGTGTGCAGGTGTGTATGTGCGTATGTGTGTTTGTGTGCATGTGTGCAGGTGTGTATGCGTGTGTGTGTGTATGTGTGTGTGTGTGTGTGTGTGTGTATGTGTGTGTGTGTGTGTTTGTGTGTGAAAGTTTGGTAATGCAAACGAGAAGATAGAACGCAAAACGAGCTAGTGAATGTTTTTAGAGCCATTACCGTGCCGGACAAAATGTTTAGCGGTTTTTCGTCCGTTTTTACGTTCTGAGTTCAAATTTAGCCGAAGTCGACTTTGCCTTTCATCCTTTCGTGGTCGATGAATTAAGTACCAGTTGTGTACTGGGGTCGCGGTATTCAACGTGTCTCCCTTCCAAAAATTTCAGGCCATGTGCCTATAGTTTGTAGACAGGATTCATCATCATCATCTTCACTTAACGTGTGTTGTCCAAGCTGGCATGGGTTGGATGGTTTGACCGGGCCTGGCACTCTGGAAGGATACACCAGAATCCAGTCTCACTTGGCATGGTCTTCGACGGCTGGATGCCCTTCCTAACGCCAACCACTCCGAGGGTGCAATGTTTGCCTTTACGCGCCACCGGCACGGGTGCCAACTTGCGTGACACCTTTATCTGCCACCACTGCAATATTGTTCGGCCTGATGGGTCTCCTATTCAACCACAACACACACACACACAGACACACATTTATATATGTGTGTGTGTATGTGTGTGTGTACATGCACATTCATACATGCATACATGTCTAGCTATGCATAGAAAAATCATATGTAAAACAAAAGAGAGATTTGCACGTATACATACATACATATATACATTCATGCATACACATATACATAAATACATACGTACGTACATACATATAGAAGAAAATACCCTGTTGATGATATTGAAATTCGAATGGACCTGGGTTAGAAACCGGCTCTTTTTCCTAATTCAATTACAAAAACAAAAAACATTTTAGCAAGACTGTTTGGTTGCTTGTGTGTGTTTGCGTGTTGATATGTGTGTACGTATGATGTATGTTTGCGTCTGGCCCTGCGAATATATCTGTAACGGTGATTCAAAACGAAACATTAAATTCGAAATATATACATCGTATTAGATAATATTAAAAATATCAAACGCTGTAAATTCATGTCGGAAACTTTATATCGTTGCTGCTCGTTCAGACCACCCAGAAAAATTTTTCCAAAAGAATCTAACTTGCAAAATCTGGTAAAGTAAGCAAAAGATTTGATGAACGAACGATATATAAAGTTATTTTCTGCTTACATCTGTATTAGTGGTAAACGCACGGATACACGCATGTGTGTGTGTGTGTGTGTGTGTGTGTGTGTGTGTGTGTGTGTGTGTGTGTGTGTGTGTGTGTGTGTGTGTGTGTTCATGTGTGTCTGCTAATGGTTTAACCAGAGAAAGGGAAAACAGCAGCGTCTCCCGTTTCAGTTCCTCCACTGAAACAGCTTGAAGGAACGGAGGGAGTTTGTCATTAGTCATTTCCAAGTAATTATAGTAAAACGAAGCTTAAGGCAAAAGCATACTTCTTGTAATAAGCCAAGATATTTTAATTAATTAATTAATTAAAATTATACTCTTAGTGACACGAAGTAAGCGATATCTATACGAATAATTCTGGTAAAAATGTGATAGATAACAATTTTATAATTTTAATTAATTGCTCTTAATTGCGTATTGAATGCAATGTGGTGGCGTTTGTTAGAGCTTTAGCATTCCAGGAACACCTGCGTGCATGTTTCGCTCTAATTAGAACTCACCAACAACTAATATTTACCAGAATTATTCATATAGATTTCGTGTCACTAGGAGCATAGTTTTGAATAATTAATCAAAACATAGTCTAGCCGTAACAGCAAAATTTTAACGAATAGAGAGAGAGAGAAGAAAATAATTGGCTTTAATAAGTTAAAATAATGGATGAGAAAAATATCCAGAGATGTCAAGTGTATACATGTTCAATTGTTGAGTGGGTGTTAGCGAACTTGGTGTAATAAACAGAAAGTTTTGATTAATTAAACTTACACTTTTAGCAACGATGTAATCGTTTATATTTTTCAAAATTTTTACACCTGGTTAAAAGTGGCAGGGGAGACAATCCTCTATATTTGATATAATTACTACTAATTAAATATAGAAAGCAATGACAGTCTCTTCTGATCGTTGATCGTCGAGGCACTCTGTCGGGTACGATGTCGAGAGATCCAGTTGACCCGATCAACGGAACAGCCTGCTTGTGAAATTAACGTGCAAATGGCTGAGCACTCCACAGACACGTGCGACAAGGCTGGCCCTTTGAAATACAGGTACATCAGAAACAGGAAGAAAGAAGAAAGAATGAGAGAAGGTTGTCATGAAAGAGTACATCAAGGTTCGCCACCAACCCCTGCCGGAGCCTTAAGGGACTAATAAAACATGTCTTTATAGATAATTTAATGGCAAGCAAAGTAAAATCCACATAACAGGTTTCTATACAGTTTCCGTCTACAAAATTTAACATCGTATACGATAACGTAAGTCTATAGTAATAGGCACTTACCAAAGGTACCACGACATGGGATCGTACCCGGCGCCTTATGTTCACGAAGTGAATTTCATAACCATTATGTCAAACTTCCCTAAGACGTGTGCGTGTGTATGTTTGTACATGTATGCATATGTGTGTTTTATGTTTATATTATGTATGTATACTACAAGTGCATGAGTATATACATATATGTATATATACATACATACATTGTAAGAATTCATTCGTGTCTCTGTTGAGCTGTACATGTAGGTGCATACATTGAAGTTAGTAATTAAAAATATGTTTGTCTGTTATGAATGTATATGTTTGTATGTGTGTATATGTCTACTTGAAGGTATGTCAAAACACATATATATCTATATGTTCATGCATATACATATACATACATACATACATACATATATATATATATATATATATATATATATATATATATATATATATATATATATATATATACTCATGTGTATGTATGTATGTATGTATGTATGTATACATGCATGTATGCATATATTTATGCATGTATGCATGTATGTATGTATAGATGGCAGGCTGTAAGTAAACAGACCCAAGTACACAAGAGACGTAAAATAAAACCAAATTGTTAAATACAGTTTACATTATCAATCAAATAAGTCGTTTAAAAACAGACCGGATTGTGATATATAGGCTTATAAAGATATTATCATAGATGTTTTCAGCCGTTGACACGCAAAATTGTTGTTGGAAATAAAGGTCAGATTGGAATTGGGCAATAGGGAATATCATTATCTATTTGTTGAAGTAATTATTCACTATTGCAACAGATTTTTAAGAAATGGTTCGCTCCGTGTTAGTCTTAAAGCTAAAATACCAGAGTACACAGACAGTAATAGACGATTGCGTCGGCAGAGTAATATGTCGAACGTAGCGGGGTTTTTTAAGGTTATGTAACGCGACGAGAAGAGATACTGTTTACAAGACTGAGAAGAAAGAAAATATGTGTACATCTTTTTACAAGAGGAATCCATTGTCAACGTGTTAGCTTCCGAAACTAGACGGAATATATAGCACCTATGCATGTAAATCATGAAGAATAAGCCAAAGTATAGTGTAAAAGACTTTGTCAAAATTTCTGGTATTTCCATACATGCAATGCGGACAGTCACTACACCTGTAACGTTCGCTTAATCACCGCCTTGGGTGCACATATGTATGTGTGTGTACGCGTGTGTACGCATGTGTGTACGTTTGTATGTGTGTATGTGCGTGTGCATGCGTGTGTGTTTGTATGTGTGTGTGTGTGTGTGCGTGTGTGCGCGTGCGTGTGTGTATATATGTGTTTCCGTGTTTATGTGTGTGTGTGTATGTGTGTTTGTATATGTGTGTGTGTGTCTGTATGTGTTTGTGTGTGTGCACGTGTACATAAGTTGCATTTAACTCTGAGGATAATAGCAAGAGAACATTAAAAGATTTTTGCGAAGGGAAAGGAGTACAAAGTATAAAAATAAAACAAATATGGCTGAAATTTAATGGCTGCATCTATCAATGTTCTAACTCGTTGTCAAACTCCATTGATGAAGCTCTGCTTTTACTCCTCCGATTAGATTGGTTCGTATCTCTCGTGTTTGTGTATGTATGTATGTTTGCATGTATGTATGGTACTATTCTATTATCTCTTTTGCAGAACCGCTAGGTTATGAGATCGTAAACACACCAATAGCGGTGTCAAGCAGTGATGGGAGGACAATCACAAACTCAAAAACACACACACATATAGATATGTACATATATAAATATATATATACATGCGACGGGCTTCTTTCAGTTTCCGTCTACCAAATCCACTCACAAGGCTTTGATCTGACTGTGGCTATAATAGAAGACACTTGCCCAAGGTGGCACACATACTGGGACTGAGTCCAGAACCATGGGGTTGGGAAACATGTTTCTTATCACACAGCTATACCTGCGCCTATATCTATCTGCGCCTATATCTATCTATCTATCTATCTATCTATCTATCTATCTATCTATCTATCTATCTATCTATCTGTCTGTCTGTCTGTCTGCCTGCCTGCCTGTCTGTCTGTCTGTCTGTCTATCTATCTATTTATCAACCTACCTACCTTTCTACCTACCTCTCTCTCTCTCTCTCTCTCTCTCTATATATATATATATATATATATATATATATATATATATACATATATATATATATATATATATATATATATATATATATATATATACATATATATATATATATATATATATATATATATATATATATATATATATATATATGCACACACACGTACGTCTATTTGTACATGTGTGTGTGTGTGTTTATGTGTGTGTGTTTATACAGAAGTATATAATACGAATATGTATGTATGCATGTATGTATGCATGTATGTATGTATGTAAGTATGTGCGTGCCTGTCTGAACATCCGTGTATACATGTCATATAGAGAACAGGTATTTTACGTTGTAAAAACAACTTCCCCGAATGCAATTAAGCCATTATTTCCTATTAGTTGCTATTCATGTTTAGTAGGAAGTGATTTGTCAATGATGAAATCTTCAGGTATCAGGTAACGTATCTTGTCCGACGTAGTCATATGACTAAGTCAATTTTCATACGTACGAATGGCTCATCCTTTTTCTCTAACGAAATTCTTATTTCAATGTTAATTAGAAACACGCACAAACACACACACACACACACAAATATATGTTTGGGTGTGTGTATTCATGTAATTCATGTAAATAAGTGAGTGTTCATGAGTTTGTTTATCAATCTCTCCACTCTCTCTATCTCTCTAAAATATATATATGTGAGTATATGTGTGTGTGTATGTGTACACGCGTGTATAAATTTGTACGTGCGTTTATGCATATATCGGTATGTGCGTACGTTTCCATGTGTTTATAAGTTACATATAGGTCTTCCACAGTAAAGTGTCTTGGGTTGTATAACTTAATATAATGTCCTATAGCTTAATATAGTGCCGTGTAGACTAATTAAATGAGAAAGAACTCGATGCATACATATTTAAATAAACATTTTGCATATCATCATAACACCCAATTTATACTTAACATCATAAACGTTATATTAATTTATATTGCTCTAACTTCTTTCGTACATTCTGTTTTAAGGTGGAATCCTGATACAGTTTTTCAAAAAATATATATAGCTTCAAAAACGATAAAAAAAATTCTAGTTTTTAACGAATAAGTGGCATCGGTGGTATATATAAGACCTACAGATAAAAAGAACGGATTTTTGCTTAGTTCCAGCCTATTGGTGAATTGACAGCATCGGTAGAACGGTATTTCGTGCGGCACTTAACGTTCTTTTTCCAACTCCACCCAAGTTCAGCTTTGTCGATATATTCTTTTCTGCTCTAGGTACAAGACCCGAAATTTTGGGGGAGAGGGCCAGTCGATGTGATCGATCCCAGTACGCAACTGGTACTTAATTTATCGACGCCGAAAAGATGAAAAACAAAGTCGACCTCGGCGGAATTTGAACTCAGAACGTAATGGCAGACGAAATACCGCTCAGCATTTTCGCCCGGCGTGCTAACGATTCTGCCAGCTCGCCGCCTTGCTTTGTCGATATATTCGTTTCTACTCTAAGCACAGGGCCCAAAATTTTTGGGGAAGGGGCCAGTAGATTTGATCGACCCCAGTACGCAACTGGTACTTAATTTATCGGCGCCGAAATGATGAAAGGCAAAGTTGACCTTGACGGAATTTGAACTCAGAACGGTATGGCTGGCTGGCTGTCCGGTAAGAAGTTTGCTTCGTAACCACACGGTTCCAGGTTCAATGACATTGCGTGTCACTGTGGGCAATTGTCTTCTACTATAAACTCAGGCCAAACAAAGCCTTGTGAGTGAATTAGGCACATGGAAGCAAAAAGGGTTATTCCTCTTTCACACTTTCTCTCGCTCTTTGTCTGTCTGTCTGTCTCTCCCTGCCCCTCTATCTATATCTGGGGCGCGCACACACATACACACACACAGATATAAATATTCCTGTATTTCTTTATGTTTTGCAGCCCAAAAGCTGTGGCCATGCTGGAGCACCGTCATTCTCATGTGGTTGGCTTTTGACGAGTGAGCATGTTTGATAACTCTACCCTCACTTGAGTTTCTTGCCATGAGATATAGACGTCTGTGTGTGCGTGCGTGATTGGTTACATGCATAGATAGATAGATAGATAGATAGATAGATAGATCGATAGATAGATAGATAGATAGATAGATACATACATACATACATACATACATACATACATACATACATACATACATACATACGTACAGACTATGAATTCATATTCATACCAATAATAATTGGAGCATTAGGTTTTGTTAGTAAATGCTTAAAGGAGAATCTGGATATACTGGGATTTTTCAGAAAGAGAAATCGACCGGATAATTCGTACATTACAAATGCAGTTTGTATGTGGAACAGTAAAAATATGCAAGATTTTTCTCAAGTTCCAAATTTGTGAATTTGTCTGTGTTAACTACATCCCAAAGACTTGTATCTTTGCTGGAAACCGGATCCCTCCCCAGTGGAAGATTTATAATGATTAAATAAAATAGAAGAGATATACATATATACTTACTTACACACACACACACACACACACACACACACACACACACACACACACACACACACACACACATATATATATATATATATATATATATATATATATATATATACATACATGCATATATACTGTGCAAACGCACACGCACTCACACTCACACCGTATATTCGTGTTAGGTCTGACTCCGTACAATTTTCGAGCCTCGATTTTCAAGTCCCTTGTAATATTTTCAGCACATGTAGTTTGAAGTATAATCTCCTACTATTTACACGATTCTCTTTATCGTAGGCATAACGGAAAGTTATCTGATCCTTCATCCTTTGCTTAACGCTTCCATAAAGCATGAAATGATTTTAGTCTTCTCAAACATCTTTATAACATACTTTTCCTCTTCAAAAACGAAATAAAAAGTTTTCGAGAAAGCTTACCGACACCTATATAACACAAATGGTTATATATGAGCGTGTTATCTACTCTTTATTCATCCACAAATATAGAGAGAAATTGGAAGGCGACATACCTCTTGCAGTGCTGTATGTAAACATATCAGACTCGTTTGGAGCGGTGCAGGCGGTACAAATAGTAAACTACAAACCAATTAACCGGTGCTTTGTTACAGTTCGCCTAATTATTGGTATATCCACTTCCTTCAACTTGACTAATTATCAATGTATCCAGTTACATCCTGTTGTTGGTTTTAAACCTGTTCAACATAATTTTAAGCTTTGCCCATCCGTGTGTCAACGAGTAATTATATGCAGTTTGCTACAGACTTTAGCTACAAGATTTTGTCGCTGGTAGAGAGGCAAGCAGAAGCCATAACAAAGTTTGGAATAGGAGAGAGAGCTGTGTCTACACTTGCAGAAATAGATAGAGAGAGAGAGAGAGAGAGAGAGAGAGAGAGAGAGAGAGAGAGAGAGAGAGAGTCTACTGGCCTGAATGAAATCCTGTTATAGAAATAGACGAATCAAGAAAAAAAGTTGTAAATGATACAATTTAGAAAATGAAATGAGCGATTGGTCATCTAACGTTTGTTTAGGATGGATTGTCACATCGAGTTCCATACGGTTTTATAATTTAAATGTAACAAAAAAAAATAAATAAATAAAAAGTGGAATATCCAAATGTGTGACGTGCTGGGTAGAAAATGATATTCATTGTTGTAAGGCAGCGATCTGGCCGAATCGTTAGGACGCCGGGCGAAATGCTTAGCAGTATTTCGTCTGTCTTTATGTACTGAGTTCAAATTCCGCCGAGGTCGACTTTGCCTTTCATCCCTTCGGGGTCGATAAATTAAGTACCAGTTGAGTACTGCTCGTGAAATTAACGTGCAAGTGGCTGAGCACTCCACAGACACGTGCACCCTTAACGTAGTTCTCGGCGGAGATTTAGCGTCACATAGAGTGTGACAAGGCTGGCCCTTTGAATTACAGGCACAACAGAAACAGGAAGAAAGAGTGAGAGAAAGTTGCGGTGAAAGAATACAGCAGAGTTCACAACCACCGCCTGCCGGAGCCTCGTGGAACTTTAGGTGTTTTCGCTCAATAAACACTCGCAACGCCTGTCTGGGAATCGAAACCGCGAGTCAGCTGCCCTAACTACTGGGCCTTTGCGCCACCACACAATAGGTAATAGATAATACACCAAGGTGTGTTTTGATGTTATGGATGCTACGTCTAACAGGTGCAGTAACTATGTTTGGGTTGGTAGCATTTCTCTTTGTCCATAACGAACCTATAGGTCTTTTTTTTTTCTTCATTTAATACATAATATCAATATCTTCCTGTGTTCCAATTACGATAACATAAATTATAAGCGACGTCTAATTTAATCTTTCTAACAATAGTAGTGAGTGAGATTTTGCCTGATATTACGAGCAGATCAAATGACCGCTTGGAATCTCTTGCATTTTTTTCACTCATTAACCCTCATTGAACCGAAATAGCGAAGAAATTCTTATTGCAATGTCACCAGAGTGTAGATAACAAAGGAATACCTGTTTTACAGTTAACAACGACGTGTAATTTATAAGCAACACATGCAAACATTTTCCACTCCCCTCGACAGTTTCATAATGTCTATTGGTGTTAGAGCAGATATTAAATGCTAGTTAACTTCACTCTCACATTTCAATATTTACACAGATATTTTGTAACACTTTTAGCTCTGTACGTTTATCACACGTCTTGATTTCATAATGACATAAACGATAGCCGAAGTGATGATGTACGTCAGTCACGACATAGCAAGTACAAACGATACACAGGCACATATATGTGTGTGTGTGTGTGTGTGTGTGTGTGTGTGTGTGTGTGTGTGTGCGTGTGTGTGTGTGCGTGTGTTGGTTTCTATTAAATCAGCTATAAGTCAATATTATGTTACCAAGCTGTCAGAATCGTAGATATACGCCGTCCTTTAAATGTAACTAGAATCGCTTTAGTTCGTATTCTCTACAAATCTTTCTTCGCCATTCCTTTAAGCTCTCTCTCTCTTTTCTCTCTTGTTCTCTCCCACTCTCTCTGTCCCCCATCTCTCTCCCTCTCACTTTCTTTCTCACGGTTGCTCTCCCTCTCGCTCTCCATCTCTCTCACAGTTTCTATAACCCCTCTCTTTCAATCCCTCTTCTCTCCTTCTCACTCTACTGATATATGACATATACGCATATGTGTGTGTGTGTGTGTGTGTGTGTGTGTGTATGATTCAACATAAAACTATGTATATTTTCTTCAGGTTTCCATGCAGTTTTCTGCATACATGCACACGCGCGCACCCACACGTGTGTTCTTGTACGTATATATATATATATATATATATATATATATATATATATATATATATATATATATATATATATTATATGCGTGTGTGTGTGTATTCTCTTATTCTTTTATTCTTTTACTTGTTTCGTCATTTCACTGCGACCATGCTAGAGCAACGCCTTTAGTCGATCAAATCGACCCCAGGATTTATTCTTTGTAAACTTGTTACTTATCCTATCTATCTCTTTTGCCGAATTGCTAAGTTACGGGGACGTAAACATACCAGCATCGGTTTTCAAGCGATGGTGGGGCGACAAACACAAACACACGCACACACACATACGACAGGCTTCTTTCAGTTTCCGTCTGCCAAATCCAGTCACAAGACTTTGTTCGGCCCGAGGCTATAGTAGAAGACACTTGCTCAAGGTACAACGCATTGGGACTGAATCACGTGGTTGGTAAGTTAGCTACTTACCACAAAACCAATCATATATATATATATATATATATATATATATATATATATATATATGGAGGTGGGGTTGTGTGTTTACACATAATGCTTATAGACCTAGTCCACCTCAGTCATGTCCAGCTCCTGACAACATCTCGGAAAAAAGCCGGATTCTAGAAAAGGTTAGGAACGACCCTCCACCAATTAGTATGGGAATCTCCTCGCCCTACATTGCTAAAGACGTCTCTCGTGTCCCAGAAGCACTATGGATTCAGTGAAAGAACCAAAACAGGACGACCAAAAGTTCTTTGCTCAGATAGGGTTACAAGACCGGCCCAACCACTTGTGAATGTATAGAAGAAGATCTTACAACGGAGTACTGTCATGACTGCCCTCTACTATAAAACCCACGCAGCTGAAAAGAATCGGACGTAGGAAAAGGTGTATTGCGTTAGCAACTTCGAGTTGAGTATAGCATAATAACCGACTAAGAGTCATGAATTATAGTATTCCACTCAGATGAGTCGACTCCTTCGGAGCATCTTCTGCATCAAACTGAATGGTGGGTTCTCCGACGATCTGATGAGGAGGAATCGGATACTCGCCAAACTAAATTGGTTTGCTTGAAATTAACGTGAAAGCAGTTAAGTAGAGCACAGCCACGTGTACCGTTAATAAAACCCTCAGGTAGAGCGAGCGAAACACTTTGTAATAAGGCTGGATATAGAAATTACTGGCGCAAGAGAGAGGGTGAGGAACAGAGATAAAGATACAGAGAGACAGCAGGAGAGAGTGGGAAAAGGAGAGAAAAATAAAAAAAGAATAAAAAGGGAGATAGAGAGAGTGGTAAAGAAAAAAAAGGGCCGCCTTCTAAGATGGTACTTTATTGATCCTAAAAGTTTGAAAAGCTAGAATGATCCAGGTAGAATGTGACTTCAGAACGCAAAGAGGCAGAGCGAGCATCTCAATGATATTCTATTTGATGCTGTAACCATTCTGCGAATCCCTCATTTTTGGAAAATCAAACGTTGTGCTTTTCAGAAGTCACATGCTTTTGGCAATTACATTTTTACCAAAACATAGTCGTAAAATAGTTTGCTATTAATTCTTTCATCGCAGAAAAGCAGAATTAATTATCACCCTAAAAAAAAAAACGAAAAAAAAGAAAAAAAAAACATTAACAAAACTATAAATGTACACATGAAGAATCTGTATTATGAGAGATCGATGTAAACATGCATCAAATCCTTGCATATTGCTACGGGATGACTCCAGAGATTGCTCAGTGATAATTATCGTAGTCAAGTGACGTCATTGTAAATCAGGAAGACGTCACTGTTGCCACCTGCTTACGTAAGCAGGTGGCGTTAATAGAATATAATGCAATGTTATCTATCCCAACGAAGCCATAACACAAATACACGCGCGCGCGCACGTGTGTATAAATATATATATACCTACACACACACAAACATACATTCATAATAAACATACACACAAACAAAAATAACACACACGCACAAATACACACATACACACACATACATACACTCACACGCATAGACACTCTCACCCACACGCACACACAAACACACGCATATACATACTCACATAGACAGCCCTTATACATAGGTATACAGACAAGCAAAACAGCGCACACGCACATGGCTGCGAAGATACATCAGCGACACAGAGACTTAGAGTTTCGTGTTAACTAATAGTAAACAACACAATCCTCAAGTGATTTGGAACGAAACTCTAAACACTTGAGTCACTTATTGTGGCCTCCTGCCTTCCATAACTACGTATAAAGTAATATAAACAATCGAGTAGTAGCCTTCAACCATCGACCGGTCTATAACAATCATCCCACCGTTGGGTTTTTGTAGTCGGGTTCGCGTTTCAGCATACATTTCTAACTAGTGTCCATTGAGAAAATGAGTCCACCCTACCGACTTTAGACTACCCCAGTTTTGAAGGCCCCACCCTAGAGAAAAATAAAGGGAAAACAGAGGAAGAAAACCAAAGATCCAGCGACATTTTTTTTTTCCAAGAAGAAATGTTTTAACTTTTCTTTTTGCATAATCGATATCGCATATACATACATACATACATACATACATACATACACACACACACACACACACACACACACACATATATATATATATATATATATATATATATATATATATATATATATTTATTTATTGTCCACGGGGAGGCAGGTTAAACACAGAGGGGACAAACAAGGTGAATTTATGGAAAGGAGTCCCATAAAACTCATCAATTCAGTTAAAAATGGAGAAGACAAGTTGTTAAAATATATGAGAATTATATATATATATATATATATATATATATATATATATATATATATATATATATATATATATATATATATACATCTATATATGTATGTATATATATATACACATACACACATATATAAATATATGCATTTATATATGTATATATTTATATATATGTATATATATATATATATGTGTGTGGGCGTGGATGTGTGTGTGTACATATGTACACACACGCACTCACAAACACCTATATATAGGTGTGTGTGTGTGTGTGTGATGGAAAGAGAAGAGAGGAACAGGGACCTGATATTTGACGGGAGGATGATCTCTGTTTCGAAACTGTTTCACTTTGTGTTTTATGTTTTACGCTCTGAATATAGTCACATGATATCTGAGTAACAAAAACGTAGCATATTGAATAAAATATCGGATAATATGATAGGAAAACCAATAAAACACATTGAACCACAGATATTCAAAGCAGACGAGTCATATACTAAATTCTCACGAGTCAGCTATCTTCTTTTATGATATTTTAGCGTAGATATTAAAACTGCTGATGGCATACTTCATTGCGGTGAACAGCAGATAACGCTTAAGGTCCAATGATAAAGTCGTACATGGTCGCTCGATATGCTAGTAATAGCAGCTGTAGTTTTTGTAAATCACATCCTTGATATTTAAAATAAATACAAAATGGAGTAGTATAGTTTGCAGGATGTATGGTATCGTATAACTTGTTGTCTTTTATTTTTTTTATATATGTTTAGTCATAAGTGTGCTGCCATGCTGAGGTATTGTTTTGAAGAAATTGACTCCAGCACCAATTTTTTTTATTTTTTACTTCTTTAAGCTCGGTACGTATTCTATCGGTCTCTTAGGCCGAACCGCTAATTTTCAGAGACGTATATACAATGACACTAGTTGTCAAGTGCTATTGGAGGACAATCGCAAGCATTTACACACACAAACACACGCATTGATACGCACACACACACATAGACACACACATACACACGACGGACCTCTTTCAGTTCCAGTCTACGAAATTTCCCCACTGAACCCGGAATCATGTGACTGGGAAGCAAACCATTTTACAACATTCATATACGCACCCCCACACACACACACGAATATATATGTATGCCCATCTAATATATGTATTTGGAAATACCTGAATATATATTGGTCAGAAGGCTAGAAGGCCGGACTTAATGTATTTTTGGTATCTAACGTTTAGCTGTGTCTTCCACTTTAATTCCCTTTGGAGTACTTTTGATATATAATTTTCAATTTTGGTAAATGGATGGTGTCATATTGGAGTTACGTCGCTAAAATCCGTTGGCTCTACATTTGCTTGGCAAAAGTACCGAAACGGAGAGAATGGAGAAAAAGAAAATATAGAATAAAAATAAAACAAACATATATATAAAAACAGAAAAAAATGTACCAGAAACTATTATAACAAATAAAACCCAACAATACACGCAAAAAGAAAACAAATAAATAATCAACAACAAAAAGAAAGAGCATGTCCACAAGTTTTGCTGATCGCAATTTCCACTCGACCAATCACCGGTATGAAGTCCCTTCAAAAGCAATCATCATCGTTATCATAATAGCCCCAGTCTTGTTGATTCAATAACAACACACCTCACTAAGTAAAAAAGAAACGGTGGTGTCCCTTGTGATAAAGAGCTCTCTCTCTTTCTCGCCATGTGTATGTATGTGTGTGTGTATGCATGTCTTTACGTATATATATGTATATGTAAAAGCTCTTTAAAATAATCTTTCATGAAAATCGATTTTCTAATAGGCACCACCGACTTGAATTCCCATATCAATCTATACAGCGTTATTCCTGTATCAAAGCGCCGTAATAGTATATGTATA
>NC_142941.1:51641330-51643830 GCF_046866305.1 Octopus bimaculoides
TATGATAATATATATACATATACATACATACTTGTATATATATATATATGTGTGTGTGTGTGAATAGTTGAAGTTTATAGGAAAACAAAAGACGAAGACAAGTGTGGGAACAATAAGCAAATGTATTAGTTTTTAGCTTAACGCTCGGTAAAATGGAAAAGTCCTTTACTTTTCGGGCCTACGCTCTTCAACAGAAAGGAATAAGAGGAAATAAGTAAAGAGAGAAGGAAAACAAAAACGTGTAGAGTTCAGCGGTCCAACATGGCGCATATATATATATATATATATATATATATATATATATATATATATATATATATATATATATATATATATATATATATATATACATTTACACACGCACACATACACACACACATATACATATATACATAAATATATTTTTTCTCTATATTTATATATATACAGTCTCACAAAGGTATCGATGTATACTCATATTCATATTCATAAACAACACCCACACAGAAATTACAGATACACACACGCACATACGCGCAAACACGCACACACGCACACACACGAACACACACACACAAACGCACACACACACACACACACACACACACACACATATATATATATATATATATATGTATATATATTAATAAATGTATGCATGTTTATAAACATATATATATTTATGCATTATGTCCGTGCACACACACATAAATATATACGTATATATCATGTATACATACATACATTACATACGTACATGCATATATACATTTATGCTTATATATATATATATATATATATATATATATATATATATATATATATATATATATATATATATATATATATATATATATATATATATATATAAATACATATACGCACACACGTTCACAAGATCGAAAATATTCCATGCATGCGACATTGCACACCAAAACATACTTCTGCTAGATGCGACCATCTGCAGATGTATTCGATTACTCTCAGCAAATTCTAATGTTTTTCTTGACAACTCCCTAACTTCCGAGACATTCGCTTTATTTCACATTGCCACCAAACAACATTCTTAAAATATACGCTGTTCAAGCGATGTTCATTGCGAAATTTCTGGCGATGATGGTGGACGGAGGCGTGGAACTGAGAGCAAAAACGCCTCAAAATTCGTGCCATTTACGGTTCATTAAATGCACGTTTGGTGCTCAATGTTGGAACATTTTTCTACGGTAAATATATGTACACACACACACACACACACATATATATATATATATTTAAACATACACACACATATATAGATATATATATATCTATATATGCATATATATGTGTGTATATATAGATATAAACATATATACGCGCACACACACAAATATATATAAACACATATATTTATATATATATATATATATATATATATATACGCACACACTGATGCACACACGGATACATACACGCACACTTACACAAGCGCACACAAATATATATACACACATACGCACACAGATATGTGTGTGTGTGTGTGTGTGTGTGTGTGTGTGTGTGTGTGTGGTGTGTGTGTGTGTGTGTGTGTGTGTGTGCCTGCATGTGTGTTACGTGTATCCTCTTTCTAAAAAGGATGTTACATGATACGAACGGTTCAGAAAAGGATATGTCAGGCCAAGAGAAAACGAAATATATATAAAAAAAATAAACAAGCAGAAAATGTTGATCAAGTTGACGATGACATCATCATCACCACCGCCCCCACTACTGCCAACAGTAGTAATAACAATAATAATAATCCTTTCTACAATAGAGCGTGACACTATCCCTGTCTCTCGCTTTCCCCTGTTTCTCGAATAGTAGGGTGATATGTCCACATTAATTTGCCTCAGTTTATGAACAGCATATTGAAACACATATCGAAATGAGCTTCCTTCAGTTGTCCTCTTTAGATGCTTGCTGAAAACTTCCATCGCAGTATGTAAGCTTGGGGGTGTGCCACCTTTATCCTTGCCCTGCTTGGACAACTTCCTCAGGCAAGGAGGCATACACTTTTGTAATACAGTGCTGCCACATGTTTACCCAACTGCATCATATTTATGTTCATGAAATTTTTTTCAGCCAAGCAATGTTTCCAACACTGCTTTCAAAGCAACTAAGATTTACGCTCGGCAAACTCTGTGTTTGTGTGTGTGCGTTTGCGCATGTTAGTTTTGTTCCTATTTGCATTTTCGCTGAAAATGTTTCAATCGATATTGTCATTGTTTTCTGTCATAAATACATTATTTTTCTTTGGTTTTGTTTTGTTATCTCTCTTATTTTCTTGTTTCTGTTTCTATTTTTTTACTTCTCTGCCAATGTTTCCGTTTTTCCAAAAATTTGTTTTGTTTCAGGATATCTTTGTTTATACTAGTGTTATGTCCATCTAAGCTAGCATTTCTCACTTCCCCAATACAAAATGTAATTTACAATACGAGTAAGTGAAATATTATAAAATATTGGTTTCAAATTTTGGCACAAGGCCAGCAAGTTCAGGGAA